>NW_027104717.1:114289-118971 GCF_000696795.3 Halyomorpha halys | reverse complement strand
TCACGGGCACAATTTCATGCCATAAATACATAATTATAGTTTTAAAAAGTATAAAATTATAATTTAGTTTTTGAGCTAGGGTCTTCACACAGACAATCAACGAGATTTGGTTATTAGGACTAAGTGTATCTCAAAAACGAAAACTATAATTCGAAATTTCGCACGATTGCAACACTTCCCCTTGCTGTGTATTCTATATATCGATAAATGAAATGAATAAACCGATGATGAAAAAATAATGGTAAAGAAAAAAAAATGAACAAATCAAGAAACTAATCTCTTGTCTAACAAGTAAACAAAAGACTGAAGAGATGTAATAAATAATAACAATATAATTTTATTTTGAATATTAATTTTAGCCGTGTTGAAGATCTATAAAGTGTCAAGACAATCGATATATATAATATATTTTTGTAATATTATGAGCTACCTTTTTTTTTTTTTAGCCACCAATAAATAAATTATAAGTAATATAAAAAAAAAACAAATATCATTAATGTTCGTCATAATTCATAAAATCGTCATTATATTCTTCATATTTTTTTTCTTTTCTTTTTCAGTCCGCAGTTTAAAATGTACAGGGATTTTTTCAGAGGATTTTCTAAAAAAAAAAGCCAAAAATCTGGCTAAGATAAAATCTATGTAATTTTCATATATTTTTAACCAACCGGTAGAATAACATCGAATAATATAATAGGAGCAAATAAATCTCAAAACTACTATAGTCGAAACTAAAAGGAAATAAATCAAGAAAAAAATAAAGGTCAAGAGAAAAATAAATAAAAATTAGATTATAATTTTATGTAAAATATTATTTAATATAAAATACATAATAGAATTTAAGAATCAAAATTCAGATTAGCCTGTTCTCTATGAAATTTTATACCCCATCCACCGAAATATCTCATCCCTTAGAGCCAGAAAAGGAATCTATAGTACCGTGATGTATATATGCACAGTATTTTTTTAGACATTAATTTCAGTAGTATTTAAACAAATAAAAATTATCTATTCAAAATTTTCGCCTTACTTAAATATCCAATTACTTCAACACACGAATCCTAAAAGGGGCTTAAAAACCTCTAAACGATATGAAATGGTACAAACTGTATTATCACAATCAAATCAGACCCGGAAATATAAAATAAAATGTTTGAAAAAATTGTCTTTATTTGAAACTGCTTTTTATTCCATATAAAGGCATAATATCTAAATTATATTAATGTCGCTTGGGTGAGAGGACATTTAGATTTCCAACAAGTGGATTACATTAGTTTTGGACTACATTGTGAGGAGTTATGAATTTATTTCGTGAACATTGGAGAATTGAAAAAAAAATATATATACTACAAAAATCAAGGCCAAAAACTTTGAAAAAGAAACATGGAAAATCTACCCATTGATAGAACTCCAATAACATTTTTAGAGGAAAAGGTTTTGGGGCCATCTTCTTTTCATACGCCTAGAAGGAGACAGATTAGAAACTAGTGGGTTGGGGTGG
This sequence comes from Halyomorpha halys, assembly GCF_000696795.3. Taxonomy (NCBI): domain Eukaryota; kingdom Metazoa; phylum Arthropoda; class Insecta; order Hemiptera; family Pentatomidae; genus Halyomorpha; species Halyomorpha halys. The sequence goes on along the minus strand of NW_027104717.1, from coordinate 117,470 downwards.
TTGGGCAGTTTATTATGGTAGGATTCGTATCTGGTTCTGGCCAAATCGGCAACATATGGATCATTTAGGTTATGATGGATGACTTGATGACAAAGTAAGGAGCATTAAGGATTTTACGACGGTTTTTGGACTGTAAGGAGGAATTCGATGATTTAGTGGAGCCCCAATGCTCAATTCCGTACGACCAGTTAGGCCTTATTATAGTCATATAGATCAGTTTTTTGTAATGGATTGGAAGTTAAGACCGTTTGTATAGTAAATGTTGTAGTAGTCGGAACCGACGAGCAGTTTCTTGTCTTTTCAGTCTTGTATGAGGATTCCAAGTCAGTCGTTTATCCAGACGTAATCCTGCAGTGACATAATATTAAAAGATACTGTGGGGCAGGAAGTTCTGGGTTCACAATGAAGGGTAAATGTGATTTGGTTGGGTTTACTGGAATTTATTTAAATCCTCTAGTTGTAGTTCCATTCTTCAAGGGTGGTGATGTAGGATTGGAGAGTTTGGGATACAATCGAAGGATCATTATTCATTGACAATAGAAATCAGCACATACGTGGTGTGGAATGTGTTAGAATGGGCTGGGATATCAGCTGTAAAAATCGTATAAAGGATAGAACCAATGATATCACCCTGAGGTACACCAGTAGACTGAGGAAAGATGGATGAATAAGAAAATGCGATTTACTTTAAATAATCTGTCGGAGAGTTAATAACGGATAATGAGTAGGTATGTGGGGGGGGGAGGTAGGTATTTATGGAATTTGTATAACAGTCCTGGATCAAAAGTTTTACAAACTTAAATTCATTTAGTATGACTAGTAATCTTTTTTTCTTATTCTACAGAGAAAAAAAATTGATTAGAATACTATAACCATTAAATGCATACAGAGCATAGATGGATTGCGATAACATAAAAATGTCTAAAAATATTTTATTTTTTTCTCGACTCCTACTGTGCATTGCACCCTGGGACACGTGTCTAATATTTTTTTTAGTCTAGAGTAACCAAAAAAAGTTTCAATGAAATAGGTGACGTCAGTACCTTCCCCTTGTCAGATAAAATCTGTCGGATTTTCATGGTATTTTATGCCAACAGTAGACAAATAACTCGAATAAAAAATGCAGTCCACTACTTAATTTTTAATTTTACTTTTGGTTCAAGGGCTAAGCCTTGAGGGAGAAAACGAGGAAGCTGTCATTGCAGAGGTTAAGGACACAAATAATAGCAGGGAAGGGAGACGAGAATTAATAATGTATAGGTCCTCGGCTAAGGCAGCTTTATAAGACAAGACCTAATAAGGGCCACTTTGGATCATCTCGGGGGAGCTTTGGCAAAAACGAAATGAACCGAGGCTTTATAACAGCCAAGCAAGGGATTTAAATTAAGAGGCTACATCCTTTGAACCCCCTTCGGTGGCTTCAATTCACTTTACCCAAGAATTTTCTTCCAATCCTTACTAAGCTTACCGAGGAAACAACAAGAGCACCTTTTTGAAAACCTTTTTTGAAGTATATATTCTAGCGCACTATCACGGCCAGGAACTTTGGAGTTATGTTATTTTATCAACTACCTCTATTCAGTTTCCTAATGTAAAGATATACATGAAGAGAAGATGGTTAAAAGAACTCATTTAATAGTGCCAACGTTTCGGCCACAGCTTCTAGCCTTCATAACAAGATAACAACCAAAGAATACAAAAAAATAAATATAAAATATAAACAGAATGGCATATATTAAATAATTGTACAGAATAAAATTATGAATATTTTAATTTAATAATAATTTAAAAATTAAAGTTATGGAAAGAGCAAAAAAAATGAGAGAAAGAAAACAGATGTAACTAATGAAATATGTAAATATAATACTATAATAAAGAAACAAAATATAAAGTTAAGTTTGATAAAAGAAGTGAATAGAAAATATGACAATAATAATAAGTGATGAACATTAGGAATAACGTGGGTATGATGAAATAAGAAAGGAGTAGAGAAGGAGAAGGAGATAAAAAAAAGAAAAGAGAAAGAAAATAAGACATAGAACTCGCCTATTTATAGGAAATCTGAAATCTAAGTGAGCTCAGTGGTGCGTGCGGTAAGATCCTGAGTGAAAAAATACATTACAAAGATAAAGAAATTACCAGAAGGTGAGAATATGTTACAAGTTAGGAATGACGTTGGTAATTTCGTCATCTTTGTACCGTATTTTTTAACTCAGGATCTTACCGCACGCACCACTGAGCTCACTTAGATTTCCGATTTCCTACAAGTAGACGATTTCTGTGTCTTATTTTCTTTCTCTTATCTTTTTTTTACTTCCTTCACCTTTCTTATTTTATCATACCCATGTTATTCCTAATATTCATGACTTATTATTATTGTCATATTTTCTATTCACTTCTTTTGTCAAACTTAACTTAGACGGTAATTCCGACCTATTCTGGCTGAAACGTTGGCACTATTACATAAGTTCTCTAAAGTTATTTGTGTTATTTTCTGATCACAACCCCAACCATCTTCTAGATATATAGAGATATAATTTTTTTAAAAATATAATAAGTGTTATCCAATTATTCTCTTTGCGGATTCTTATCTCGCTGGTTAAAAAAATAATAATAATCATCAGTACAACTCAAAATTCTAAATTGATATTGTTCTTATATTTGGTATATATAATTATTTGGAATATATAATGCTCTATACAATTGTTTCTGTAAAATAAAAATAAAACATTAAACACAAGCCCCATGTATGCAGTATTTTATATTGGAGGAGAAATGAGGGTTGTGACAAAAGTGTGTAATAAAAATCTTTTACTGCACTTCATACATTTTAAGAGGGGACTGAAGAAAGATAATGTGATAGATATATATGGGAAAACGGTATTTTATCTGCTGCCTGATGACGTACTTACCAGGTTTCGTGACGTCAGTGGTAAGTTAGTAGTCCTCTATTTATATGTGTTTCCCACTTTTGTAGGTGTCTGTCTGAAAAATTTCCTGTGTTAAGGTCTGAAAAATTTGATTGGCGCATTATTGGAGGCTATCAAAAAATTTGACGTGCCTCCGGTCACTGTCAGAAGTCCAAGTGTCTTATGGATGTATTCAGTTTTCACACTTTGTAAAGTAGTATGTTTTACAATATGTAAACATTCACTAACCCAATTATCCATAACTTTATTAA
>NW_027104717.1:89104-114239 GCF_000696795.3 Halyomorpha halys | reverse complement strand
AATAAATAAAAATTACATAAATAAGCAAATAAAAATATAAAGTTATATAATGCAAAGAAACAAAAAAATATGAATATTTTGATTTAATAATAATTTAAAAATTAAAGTTATGGAAAGAGCAAAAAAAAATGGGAGAAAGAAAACAGATGTAACTAATGAAATATGTAAGTATAATACTATAATAAAGAAACAAAATATAAAGTTAAGTTTGACAAAAGAAGTGTATAGAAAATATGACAATAATAATAAGTGATGAACATTAGGAATAACGTGGGTACGGTGAAATAAGAAAGGAGTAGAGAAGGAGAAGGAGATAAAAGAAAGAAAAGAGAAAGAAAATAAGACATAGAACTCGCCTTCTGATAGGAAATCTGAAATCTAAGTGAGCTCAGTGGTACGGGCGGTAAGATCCTGAGTGAAAAAATACGTTACAAAGATGAAGAAATTACCAGAAGGTGAGAATCCTTTTCCTTCTCTACTCCTTTCTTATTTTACCATACCCATGTTATTCCTAATGTTCATCACTTATTATTATTGTCATATTTTCTATTCACTTCTTTTCTCAAACTTAACTTAGACGGTAATTTCGACTTATTCTGGCTGAAACGTTGGCACTATTAAATAAGTTCTCTAAACTTTTTTGTGTTATTTTCTGACCACAATCCCAACCATCTTCTAGATATATAATTTTTTTTTAAAAATAGTAAGTGTTATCCAATGATTCTCTTTGCGGATTCTTACCTCGCTGGTTAAAGAAATAATAATAATAATCAGTACAACTCAAAATTATAAAATAATACTGATCTTATATTTGGTATATATAATTATTTGGTATATATAATGTTCTATATAATTGTTTCTGTAAAATAAAAATAAAACTTTTTTTTTTTTATTTCTAAGCCCAATGTATGCAGTATTTTATATAGGGGGAGAAAAGGGGATTGTGACAAAAGTGTGAAATAAAACTCTTTTACTACACTTCATACATTTTAAGAGGGGATTGAGGAAAGATAATGTGATAGATATATATGGGAAAACGGTATTTTATCTGCTGTCTGATGACGTGCTTACCAGATTGCGTGGGCGTCTGTCTGAAAAATTTCCTGTGTTAAGGTCTGAAAAATTTGAATGTTGGAGGCTATCTAAGAATTTGATGTGCCTTCGGTCACTGTTAGAAGTCCAAGTGTTGTATGGATGTATTCACTTTTCACACTTTGTAAAGTAGTATGTTTTACAATACGTAAACATTCACTAACCCAATTATCCATAACTTTATTAAGCATGAAACCTTAAATAGTTCTATTAGGTTCTGATAACTATCATTGTTACCAATTAAATTTATATTACACGATTATTTAAAAAAAATGTAAATCACTTCATGATTATTTAAAGTAAATAATATTTAATATATAATAGTTTATACTGTTATACGATATATTTATCAAATTTATTAGAAAGTATTTTAAACAAAAATATTAACCAATTCAAAAAAAATTAAATAAAAATAAATCATTTGCTAACTCAGCTCAAGGGTGTAGCCCCTAAACCCCACATTTTTTAAATACAACCCTATAAATAATAAAAAATTATAACAGTTTTATTCTTTACTTTTACACTTTAAACTTCTGTGACGTTAGCCATTTCAATTCTATAAGCCAGGAACTTTCTAGAAGTCAGGAACTATTCATATCAAAGTGATTAAAAAAATGATTATTCCCTACTTTTTTTTTTTTTTTTTGTGGTCATTTTATTACTTCGGTGCTTCCATATCTTATTCTGTAAGCACTTGAAGTAATTTCTCGAGCAATTCTAACTCTAAATTTTCCCTTTTTCCTCTTCCAACCATATTTCACCTTATACCAACTTAGTATAATAATAATGTTTTATAGTTTCTAACTAAATTATCAGTCTCCTTTCTCCAAAACTTGAAAAAATAGAGCAATAACTACAAGTCAAGACCATTATTGACAGCTGAGGAATCGAAGGGACCTATAGCTACGGGCACTGGCTTTGTTCCAACAGCTTAATCCCAATCTGCTGACGTACATCGTCTTAAATCAGCCCCTAACATTAAAGTCCTCATCCCAAAATGGCCTCCCATATTCTAGAAATAAATGAACACGGTCAATCAGACAGAAAGAATAATATATTCTCTATCAGAAGGTATAAATATGGCATTCATAACTAAAAGCCCATGTTGTGGCCACAGTATGAAAGGAAAATTTATTTTTTATAACTGTATATATATGTAAATACAAACAACTTATATTATATGTACTCATATATATTTACGTTCGTGTAGGTATATAATAGATATTGTTTATTTATTGTACTAGAATTAAGCCCAACTATTAAGCCGTACGTGTATTGCAGTTTAATGCATGAAACTTGAGTAAGCCTCCTGTCAGTCAGTGTCAGTAGGTACTACTGAGATGGCAGCAGACGACTCAGACTCAGAGTCAACCTTCGTTTTTTTATGGTTGCTGTATTATTGATAAGCCCACAGTGGGACATACAGTACAATACAAAAAACAAATTAATACACAGTTGGAACACTATATAACTCAGGGACCTGTACCCGGCGAAATAGACATCTGGACTTCGAGTCTCGGTCCACAAGCTATTTTTTTTATTTTTGTTAAAAGTGTTACCAGATAAGTCAGAATAAATTTTTTGTTTTTGTTATAATATTAATAATTAATTTAAAATTTTAAAATTCACCTTGTAGGTATTTATTCAGAGGCAGAGACACCTTGTAATGGGCCCCTATATTTTCGAAGTGGTTTTCTTACGTTGGCTCTACTATCAATGAGAACCAGGATTAAGAAGAAGTTAGAAGCAGAATTGCTGCTGGAAATAGAGCTTATTTCTCCATTGTAAGGTTAATCAAAAGCAAACTTGTTAGCCGTACCATCAAGTTCACCCTGTACAAAAACGTTGATAAGGCCAGTCGTCACATACGGTGGAGAAACTTGGACCCTGAGCAATAAAGGCATTAACCTGCTAGACAGGTTTGAAAGAGTAATTCTGAGGAGAATCTTAGGGTCCGTAAACGAGAATGGTAATTGGCGAAGGTGGAAAAATGGTGAACTTTTTGGGCTCTATAGTGAGGATGAGCGAGGAAAGAGTGGCTCATAAACTGTACAGTTACGTTCCGGATGGTGTGCGGCAATGTGGTAGGCCGAAGGGCCGATGGAAGGATGCTGTGAGGCGGGATCTGCGACAACTGAGGATCCCAGTTACCCTTACAGAAGATAGAGAAAGCGGTCGTTGAGCAGACCAAGGGGAGCCTCATGCGCCTCTTGTGCCAGTAAAACAAGAAGAAGAAGGTATTTATTGTTCTATACTTTCTGTCATGTTTAGTTTTTTTGTTGCATTTTAAGAACTATTTTATTTTAAATTTTGTTTTACCTTTTTATTCAAGAAGTGGTCCAATGTTATTCTTTTGTTAATCGATAAAATATATCCGTTTTATTTTATATTATTCTGCTATTTGGAGGTTTCTTTTTGTTCGAACATTTATCTTTTAAATATAAAAATATTTATTGGTATGTTTTTATTTAATAATGGCTGAAAGTTCTGGAAGGTTCATTTTCAATCTATAATGCCGCCGCAACCCCATTTCAACGTGACTGATATCTGTAGTGCTAGTTTGTTGCGCATGCGTGAATAGTTGATAGTTTTAGTATCAAAAAATCCTGATATTGCGACAGGAAATATCAGTATATAAGATGGCTGTCAACGGATGTTACTTCTACTATAACCATAACCATGGAATCTGAGCTTCGAGCTACTTTTGTAATGTGACTACAAATGATTCCGAATTCTCGAGTAATTTAAAAGGTAATTCCAAAATCAGACTACAGGTTGTTGTCGTCCAAATTTTTAAATGCATGCTTTTAAAAGCATAATTTTTAATGATCCTTTGTTCAACACAGCTAGACAGTTTTCTATTTAATTCTATAGGTTTAAACTAGTTACATTCGAATCGATTTACAATATATCAAAAATATAGATGGAAAAAACACTCTTTTCCGAGATGAAATTAATGAGCTGGCTATTTTTTATGATCACTTCTGAGCTATGAAAATTCATTATTGGACTGGAGATAGATGAAGCTGTAACTCCGTGCAATGTGTTGCCGAAGGAGTTAAAGCGCATTCCTTAGCAAACTCGTTAATGCTGTGGCTCAGGTAACTGTAGATAAACTCCTTTCTCCCGTATGTCAGTAATGAGCAGGCAAAGCGTAAACAAACAAAAAAAGCTCAGTACAGCGATCTATTTTTAACAATACAAAATCCTGAGTTTTTCCTGAATTAAAAATCACTGGTTTTTTTTAAATCGACCCGTGTACAAACGTACTTTCCTTTACACTTCTTTTGACAGAAAGTCGTTCCGATGTGTCTAAAATTTGTAAATATAACTAAGATTTAACTGAGCTAAAGCAACTATAATGTATTAAGTGCACCTCTAATTACTTTGACATCAATGGAAGAGAATTATTCTTTGATCCTCTCGAATAGTTCAGCATCCATTCATTGCAGATTTTTCTAGTACTAGTCATAATGGCCTGAGAGCACATATACACGTCTCCGCAATATCCATAATACTCGAGGTAAAAAAGAGATGAACATTACAGGGTATCTGATAATAACTTAAAGTTCAAAGAATGATAGCGATCGATACTGAATAAACTACTCCGCTAATAGAGTAATCATGGACCGGAAAAAACAGGATGAACTCAAGAGAGAAAAAGAAGTTTTACAGAGCAGAGAATTTCAGTAAACAGGAACCACTCAACGGACAAATTAATCTGAGAGATCATGAGTGGTTCGGTCATTTGCTGTCGTTCCATCAGGATTTGCCCATCAGAAACCTTCCCTTAATATAAAACACTTTGATCAATTGTTAAGGTTAAAAAACTTCCAAAAGATGAATATAATCTATTCTATATTTTTCTTCATTGTTGTACAAAGTTTCGGTACAATTGTCTCATATCCATGCTCCTTTACATTTAATAAAAATAAGTTATTTTTATCAACAATTCTCATCGATGTGATATATGTGTATTTGTAATTCTTGTGTTATGTTTACCCCATACATTTTATATATTCAATTTCACTATTGAAATTATGTCATTCATATATCATGGTTGAAAATTGGTTTACACAGCATTGTTTAATTCACATTCCATCACTATAGGTGCATTCATCTCTCTCTGTAGCACAAACCATTGCTCTACATTGGATATTACCTCTTTGGACCATATCAACATGTTCAATATGCTGTTTTGTTACCTCTCAATTAATATGTCCAATTCTATATGTTGTGTAATTTAAATTAAAATTTATGATTTGCCTATTTTATTCTCACTTATTTTTTATATTTATATGGTTAATATATCTATAATATCGGCGTAGTGTGTATTTGAATGTTTTGTGTCACTTTTATAGTTTACTTTGTCTTATATGTTTTTTTATGGCTATATGGATTTATTTGGACATATGGAATTGAGCTCTGTGGCTCTAACAAACCATCAAATTCCTCCCGCATTCAATCCTTACAATCCAAAATCCTACGTAAAATCCTCGATGCTCCTTATTATGTTACAAATAAACTCATCCACAAAGACCTTAACATCACATTCGTTGCAGATTTGGTCCAAAACAGATGTGCGTCTTTTCATTCCAAACTCCTTACCCATCCTAACCCTTAGCTCTTAATCTCTCATCTTTAACAATCCCTGATAATCCTCCGAGGCGTCTGAAAATAAGATGGCCACGGGACCTTCTAATTTAAATTAATGCTTGAAGTACCACCAATGGGTGGTTCCTTCCCAACATTTTTAAGTTTAAATGAAACATTCCCAATATTTACTTATTGTATTTATTATTTGGTACTGTTTTTAATTACATTGTATTAATAAATAAAAATATCTGGATTTCTGGATACTTGGGTTGAGCTCAAGATGGACAAAAAACGGGTTGAGAGAAAACTCTTTTACAGAGCTTCTCCTTGCATGATGATAAATTTGAAGATGGGGCTGAGGAGATTAGATATTTTGTATAAGAGGTAGTGTTATGTGTTAATCTGATGGTGTCAATGGATTGCATTCAGAAACCTTCTTTTAAAAATGTAGCTTAAATGTTAAACTAAAAAAGTTTTTAGTATTTAGTGTTATGTCTATTATTGTAGGATTTTTGAAGTTGAATTTATGGTTCAATGATATATTGTAGTAGCTCAAATTCGAAATTTTGCTTGATAGTAATAATTTTCCTTCCTATTTATTGTATATATAAGTAAGTGAAAATAAATTTTTTACTTACTTAGAATATAACAGTATGATGTATTTATTTTTCATTTATGATTATTAATCTTGATGGGCGCTATAGAAATATACATTGCGTGACCCTACCTCTGAAATATAATTTAAGTATTAGTTATTCTAATTAATTTATTGCCTATCTTCTGGATGTATATTTTTTGGTAGCAATTGTATATTATTATATTCTTGATGTATTTTTTTATATATATATGTAAGTTATTCTCAAAGACCATTGTTCTAAAATAGAATAATTTCTAAAAATCTAATTTTTTGTAGCCCGACCACCGAACCGAGATGATTTAGTAGGATTGTGTTGGGTTTGATTGTAGATTTGACTTTTGATTATTTTCAAGAGACGGGTATATTGTTCGTATACCCAGAGAATCATAAAGACTCAGTCTCTCGGATTACCTGCATTAACTTATAGTCCCTACTCCCTCCCCCTCCAGAATAGAGAAATATTTATACTAGAATAAAGTAATAAATAAATTGATGAACAATGCCAAGACTAGTTGCAACTTTTATCTAACTTTCTGTTTTCTAAGCCCCATTGGTGCGTGGGGTTGAGGCAAGGTTGGGAAAAAAAGGGATTATTTTTAATGTTTAATTTTAACTAATTCAAATAATTTATATCAAACTATCTATTGTGTTCATTAAACTTATAAACATCTTTAAATATAACAATAGCATAGCATTGCCGGACCTATTAGTTATAAATAAATCATAATTAATGTTTTCAGCTGAAAACTTTCATAAAGTTCCTCAACTTTTCGTGTTTCAAGACAATTTCATATTATTCTCTCACTTTTTACGGATTTCAATGTATATAGACGTGTATCAGCATCAAAACTTCCTTTTCAGAAAAATAAAATGAGGCATATACTAATAATTAAAATTAGAAGTATATACGATTTATTATCATAACATGCATATCCACTCCGCCGGAACGCCCCTATAGAAGGAAATGACGCGTAGATGTTTTTAATATAGGAAAGAGGCCGGAGGAAACACATACTGATAACTTTTCAAATTGAAACGAGCAGCTGTTCCTCCTACATGGCAGCACAAGATGGATGACTCGGCTAAGGGCGGACACAATTAAATTATTCCGGTAGCTCGCGGGAGAGGAGAGACCTCATGTAAAACCAACGGATAGATCTGGAGCGCGGTTGACCGCTGAGCGATTCGACAAAGGGCCTCCAGGGCTCCGGAGCTCCAGGGCTTACTCCTCGCCTTTTATCCTTTGAAGAGCGACATCAAAAGCTCTCGTTATGAAGCCGCACTGGGTCAATTAGCATTCATGACAAATAGATCTGTTGAGAGGAAGGCCCTTATCGTCTTCATGTGCTTATTATGTTGAGAAGGGACGGCTTGTTACAGAGGTCGTCTCTCTTGGTAAACACCAACCAAGGTCCCTAAGGCATTATAACCACTTAGTTGTTAGGGAACTTATAGTAATTATATCGTGTAGAGACGGTAATATATATCATATTAAAGGTGTAACATCCTAGGTTAATTAATTTCTCTTTATGTAGCTTTAGTAATTAATTTATAGAAGTCGACCGGAGGAGCACTTTAGTGTTCGTTTACAAAGAACACGCCAGTTAAGAAACGCCATTGTTATTAATAGTATTTAACAGCTATTACCATAAAAAGTTTTCAAAGGCTGTTGTTATAACCTGAATAGTTGTCCCTCTGAACATTTATTCTATTATTATTATTATTATTATTATATTATTCGAACTGACCACAAAGGAAGTTACTTAAAGTAACTTTTCTTGCTCAAATCATATGGTTGTACTTAGTTACTACTGAAAGCAAGTACTGACCATCAAGCTGGTCAAAATTGACATCTCACAGGGGACTCGCATCTCTCAAACTATTTTATCTTTAACATTTGTAAGTCAGTTCCCACAGTCGATCGCATCCCTACTTCAAAGAACCTTTTTTCCCTTCTTTCTTTGATCTCATTGGTTACCCCCACTATTAGTTAAGGAATCTACGATATTATTGGGTTTCCTTAGAATCCCTTCCTGCTAACTTTAATTAACATCCTACCTTTAGGATGTCCAATTAGATGAATTCTCTTTACCACCCACCTCTTGCCCACACAAAATTGGATTGGACAAACCCTTTTCCTTCTAGTTTAGCATCCTCTTCCTTCACTTCTTTTTGTCTATATATTTTTGGCCAAAGATCAGAATAGTATTAGAATAGTTAGTAGGCTTAAGAGATTAAGTAATCAGCTTACAGTTGGGTTCTTCCTGGTTTGTAAGAAGTTTCAACGTTTATTTTACTATAAAAAGTAAATCTTTAAGTGTTTATTCGATGTAGTGTTCTTTAATTTACTCCTGTCCACAGTAGTTTGAAAATATTCTTTATTAAAGGAAACTCTACCTTAGCTATAGTAAAAAAAACAAACAAAAAAAAGTATAATACAGAACAAAATAATAAAAAATATATAATAAATAAAATGGAAATATAATAATAAAAGAATATCACACTTGTAAAAAAAACACATTAAAATTATAATATAAACCAAATTAAAGTAAAATAATATTTAAAATAAGGAAATCCAAACTTTGGTGTCCTCATATGGAAGGAAAAGTTGGACTCTAAGAGATCCCAGCAGCTTTACTAGTGTTGAAAGCATGTGCAGACTGATTAAGGGCTCTAGAACCGCATACACTCATGACTTATCCTCACTTAATAACATAAATCATGCCACTTTAAATTAGTCAAAAATCTAATAGTTTTCAAAAAAATAAAGTAAACTTTTTGTGTTTAACATTTTTAATAAACACAAAATTTAAACTTTATTAATTAGTAGGAGTGATAACTGCATTTTTATTTATAATTTTATAGACATTCTTATTATTCATATCCGATGATTCTCTTTTTATCCCTTACCATAAAAATTATAACATAGTTCTGGAAAAATCCCAAAATTACTATTTCAATTTTTTAAAATGGGTTTATGACAAAGGTCTCATAGTTAAAAAAGATAAAATGCTCATTATGTTAATAAAATCACACCGAATGCCTTGTGTAGACGACCCTGAAATTAAATCCCATGGCTGTGACTGTCTCACTAACATTAATAATATAAAAATATGTTGCTGTAAAACACTAAATGTTGTGGAAAAATATAAATATTCCGGTGTTAGTGTGGATAATGTTTTTTTCTTGGAAACCACACATAGTAAATATTTTAAAGAGATTAAGAGTATGCTCAAATAAAAATTTATTTCTCCAATTTGTATTTAACAGATAAGCTTTAATAATGGTGTAAAAAGCATTATTTGAATCGATATTAAGATATGGAATCGAATATTATAGTGCTAGTGTTGATAGTCATTTTTCAAAACTTGCTAATCTACAAGATCGAACATTAAGAACAATAACGCACTAATAAAACAGCAAATCTTAAAATCGTTGATACTTTACCACCTTAACAATTTTATTTTTATGAAATCATCTTAAAATTTATGGATAATAATTTATTTAGAAAAAAAAATATCTAAAAAATGCAAGAAAAAAACAATTTTTAACTCCTACAATAAATTTAGTAAACGTACATTAAACTATATGGTACCATATCTGGTCAATCGGTTACCAGAAGAACTAATAAACAAATCAACCAAAAAAAAAAAACCAAAAAAGAAATATTTAACTGGGTACTTTCTTACTTCTATGATTCCTAATAAATGATTTTGATTCACATAATGATCATATCTGCCTGTATTTTTTCTTAACACCACATAATTTATTTATTATATTACAATGAGATTATTAATCTATGTCTGTGCTTCGTATAGATATTGTTGGATCCTTATTTTTATCATATTCTGTATCATCTTGTTTTATTCTCATTATTATATTAATTCACTAATTGTAAATTTGCAGCTTTATTATTCACTTCAAAATCCTTTCAGTTATATTTATTATTATTAATTTTATTTTTTAATAAATTTTATTTATTTAATTTTTTTTACTTTATTTTCATTTTAGTAGTAGTTAATTAAATTATTAGTTGTATCACTTGAGATCAATTCACAGTGTACTTATATAGCTTAAAATTGTATAACATCCACAACGCCCTAATATTCAAAATTGTAATATTTACATTTCACTTATGTCTATCATTTTTCTGTTATTTTGACAGCGACCGATAAGTGTTGTTATCTGTCGGACCATATTGAATGTAATTTTTTAAATGAATATGTTTTTGTAACCCCCGGCCAGCGACTCCAGGGCCAATATTGTCAACGGATGAAGCCCACTCCCTTACCATGCCACATGGCGAAGGAAGCGACAATATGCTTGTATATATATTTAGATTTTTGTCTAATATATATTGTATTTACATTGTAAATAAAAATTAAATTCGTGAGAAAAAAACAAAACAATAAACCAGTCTTGTTTTCGCATTCAGAGTGTTATTCCGCAAACCTTTTCAATTTTTTTTCTGTTGTCCCCTGCTGTCACCTAACTTTTAGGCACCTAAACATTACATTAGTTAATTTTGATTGAGGCTTGCATGAAAAATAAATAAAATCCCTTACTTCTTTATTTAAACTTGTTATTAAGTAAACTTTTTATTGATTAACAAGAACAATAAAATAATTGTTTACCTCAATGTTAATTTTCATATAATATGGATTAGTTGTTTTAAATTTTTAGTATTAAATGCTTTTAACAGAAAAAAGTAATCTTTAACTGTTATACAAGCTGTACTGGTTGTTCCTTGGGCTCCAATAGCTGGCATGAAGTCTATGTAACCAGAACAGATGCTTTATTACGATACCTTGCTTTTTGACGGGTTTATTATTTTATGGTACTCCTTCCAAGAAGAATTATTTGTTGTTTATAACAGATCCAGTTTTGTTGTCATAACTAAAATACAAGCGATGTCATACCAAGATGTTTGAATAGCCATGGGAGAACTGTTCTTTAGGCATAAAGGTATTAATTATAAATATAAATATGTAGCTAAGAATAATATACCTTATATTTCCTAAATTATTATAAATTTTAAATAAAATAATAAAGATGCGCTGAGCGGGATATTTGTTTTTTGTGAAAGAAAAAGAGATGAAAAATCTATTACTGTCTCTTTTAATAGTGTAATTTGCATTTAAGAAACCATTTACACCGGTTACTTCTACTAATTTCAACTTTCCTCTTTTTCTCTCCTACTTTTATCAAGTCTCCCCTCACTTGGTTGACTTAGTTTGCTCACATAAATGTCTCACAAGAAGGGGGGCACTTTACCATTAAAAGTCCATTATCCTGATTTTATTTCTCGTTGAAATAGAAGCATATTAAATATTAAAATGATATAAATGTTATTCATATAAGAAAGTAAATAGGTTGGCCGAACTATGTTCTTGCGAAACAGAATACATTATGAATATAAGTACTGCTTTGACAAGGAATGAAATCTTGTCTCAAAGCAAATATGAAAAGTGATTTCTATAAAAAATTAAAATTGCTTTCGAAGAATAAGTCCTCCTTGTCTTAACATGCAACTTTAAACCATGTAGAACGACATAAACAACTAAAGATTAGTGTTGTTTAGTTCAAACAAGATTCATCAATTTTATCACTACTTGCATAGTTTTTTTCTAACACACAATATCATCTTAAAGCTCAACCCATAAGTCCATTGTGAATGGACAAAACTAAAAAAAAAAAATAAGATGATTTTATAAATTAAAAAAAAAAACTGCTTACAAAATTCTACTCTTTTTTTTTATGTGATTTACAACTGTACAATAATAAATACAAAAAGTAAATATGTTGTATGTTTCATATACACTTCAAAATCTTTGGAAGGAACCACCCACTGGTGGTACTTCAAGCATTAATTTAAATTAGAAGATCCCGTGGCCATCTTCTTTTCAGACGCTTCCCAATTTTAAAAGGTACATTAAAAAAAAAATGAACCTGGTAAGAAGGAATTTAGAATTAGAAGGACACAAAACTTTTTTTTTTATGTATTCAATCAAAAATTAACCCTTAGTTATCAACCTTCTATTGTGTGGGATGAACGTCCATCCAGTAAGTTGAAATCTATAAAGAAAGGTGTGAGAAAGAAGTCCTGGATTACATCAACCCGCAGTAGACTCCGCAAAGAAGTAGTGACCACCCGACTCAAAATAGAGCGGAGAGGCCCCTCCAAAAGTTCGAAATGTCAAAGTAATCTGACCGTCAAATACATTTTTGTAGAATTTAATCACTACAAATTTACTCTGAGCCAGTTAAGGATGCTAAAGAATGTTCCAATGGCGTTGAGAAACGACGAATCCGTAATAGAAAGAGTCATGAAATTCATTCACAAGACTAACTTAATAATCAACCTTTAATTAATATAATTGTCTATTTATCTTGCCTTATTTTTAAAATTAGAATAATTACTTATCTACTTTTCATCATCCTTTCCACTATCGTAACGATTATTAAACAAATTATAATTGCCTAGCTAGATAATATTTCAAATCTCACGGAAATAAGTCCACAGTCCACTGTGGAACAACTGGGCCTTACCAAAACCAACCTACGGGCGTTGAACGGGACCAGGTTGTTGAACGCCCTTTCAAAACAAACAACCTCCTATTGTGTCGTATGTTAACTCAATAGACTTCGTTCGAAAAGATTTTATAAAATATGAGAACAAATAATAGAAAGGAGAAAAAAACTTGATATTTTGTAGCTTAATATGAATAAAAAAAGAAAATACAAGCTAAAATCATAAAAATGTAGATTAAATTTAAAATATACAAGTACCAAACATTTTAAGGTCAGTGTGATTATACATGAATTATAGATATCCATTTAAAAAATTTCCAATCATAGCTCATTAAAATGTTTTAATATGCACTTTACTCTAAAGTACATATTAACTACAGCTAATAGTCATGAATAATAAAACATACTAATGATAAAAACCAATTTGAACTAATTCTAATTTTAAATTACTAATTAATCTCAAATACTAGTAAAACACAATTTCGTTATCGGAATGAAAAATAAATACGCAGTAAATTTACTGCCGTGGTCTACGAAACTAATAAATAATTAATGGATGCATTTTAAATTGAAATTGATTCAAATATTAATTAGTTCATTTGGAAACAAAGGTTATGAATATAAGGTTCTTTTTTTTCGAAACTGCTGTTGAATTCACAATATGAATTTTTTATTAGTTTTTACTAACCTCAACCAATCACTTGACTCTTTTATTCATAATTGCCAGAAAAAAATGGCATCTGATGGTTATTTTCGTATTTTTCTCTCCAATTGTTTTTTATAAGTGCTAGATATGTATTTTTAATGAAATTAATAATATATATAGACTATCTTTTCAATTCAGGGCAATATTTTCAGAGGCAATAGTAGACCTAAGGTAGTATAAAAAACTTCATGTAGACCTTAGTTCAATTCACGGCAGTATAGAAGAAAATTAATGATTTTTAAGCATCACATTTTTTCACTAAATATAAAGAGATCGCTCAAAAGCAATTCTAGGTAATTAAATCAATTTTATCTTATCTTAAAGTAGATAAAATTCCTTTTTAGTAATATGGTTCGGTTTAACGAAATCTATCCTAAGGGGACTTATGGGAGGACAGAGAGCGATTTTTTAAAATCAAATTTTAATTGTGAATATTCAATCTTTTTCATGGTTTCATTTGGGATTTTTGGTTTTGACTGAACTATACATTTGCTCATTTGTAGGGTGAAATTGGTTACTTTATTCTTTGCTTTTTTTTAATGCTGGGCAATATTGAAAATTCTGGTAATAAGTCTCAAAAAGTTTTTTTTAATAACTTTATGAAATTGATAACTGTACATTACATAATACATTTAGTATATATGGTCTTAGTTAAAATGGAGTGTTACAGGCGTGTAGAGCAACTACCTACTGGTAGCACTCAAATGACATTTTACATTAGCTGGTCTCGTGGCCATCTTCTTTTCAGGCGCCTCGGAGGATTGTCAGGAATGGAAGAGGATGCAAAATGCAAGATGCAAGAAACTAGGGGGTTTGAGTGGTTAGGGAGTTTATAAGGGAAGGAGTGATATCTGGTTCGGGCTAGATCGGATACACAGGGAACATTAAGGTCTTTATGTATGATTTTATTTGTGACAAAGTAAGGAGCATTGAGGCTTTTACGAAGGATTTTGGATTGTAATCTCAAAAGTTAAAAAAAAATGTATATGTAAATGATGATCGGACTACACATTTTTTATTCTAAGTATCATTTCTTTGTTTGAATAAGAAGAAGTAACTAAAAACTATTTGTTAGGAAATTCTTAACGGCAGCCTCAATAAAATGTTCTTCAAAGGCAAAGAGAAAATTTGTTTTTATTAAAATGATAAACAGGGCTTTTAAGTCATGTTTTTACGAACAAATTGTTTTTTAAAAAAATGTGCTAATTACTTTTCAGTTATTTCTTACTATTAAAAAAAAAAAACACGTGAATTTTATTTTTCTCCTTTTGATTGCTGTCTGGAATTTTGTCAATGTCCATATGGATTTTTTTTGTTAATACTTATCGGGCATGATACAAAATATAATAATTTCCCACCACACGTGTGAATCAGAAGCCAAATGAAAACTAATTCCGACAGAAGTCTTGAGTTCATTTAGACGAATCTGTTAACCATAGTCAAGTTTCTCTAGAAGTGGGTTTAGGCAAACACCGGACTGAGAAAGATAATTACAAGAATTATTATTATTTAAACCAAACTATATTTGCTGAAGGCAATGTCACCTACTCTATGATGGTAACATCGGGACTTAATTACCTAGAACAGGTTTTGATTGATCATTTTCTATGTAGTAAACCTGATCTGCTTAAATAAAAACTTAAAATATATTTCTTCTTCTATTCTAAAGCGAATCCGAAAACGATCAGCATAAACGTTTGTGAAGCTCTCTAGGTCTGCTATCACCTCTGAAAATATTTATCAAGATTTACTGGACACCTTGTTTATATTTCTATAAATAACGAAAATGATTGTTAGTGATGCTATAAAAAAATAAAAAATATGAAAATTTTACGGACTTACTTTATAAATTTTTGTATATTACTCATTTTATAAAACTATTTATTTCCTTATATTGCTTGTGGATCGACACTTAGCAATCAATCTTGTAACCATCTTGGGGTACACCCAGCATCTTAAAGACGATACTCTTAATTTCGGTGGGAAAGAAGGCCTGTGGGTGTTGCACGTTATCCAGAACAGCTACCTGCGCAAATTCCGATATAGAAATCTTCTTACAAAGTCCTGAACGCAAAAACCTTCATTGGTTCTATTCGTCGCAATAAAAGCTTATATATATATATATTTTTTTTTATCGTATGTTTACGAGCCTCAGCCCCATAGTACCCTTTAATAACACCCCACATATTCCTGTGGAACAGATACGTTGCCTAGGACCACATCTAAACAAACGACTTACTTGGAATCCTCTTACAAGAGGGAAAAGACAAGAAACTGCTCGTCGATTTCGACTATTACAAAGCTTACTTGAAAAAAAGTCCAAACTTCCCATTAATTACAAAAGACACATTTATATGACTCTAATAAGGCCTATCTGGACTTTCGGAGTTGAGCTTTGGAGCTCCAATAAAGCATCGAATTCCTCTCGAATCCAATCTAAAACCGTCTTTACTTTGTCACAAGTTAAGTTATCCATAATGGCATACCATACATCATATATATGGCAATACCAGATAATAATCCTTTAAGGATAAAGTTCTTAACCACCCAAACCCACTTTTTTCAATCCTAGCTTCCTCTTCGTTACCTGATAATCCTTCTATGCGTTTTTCGATGCGAAAAAAAATGGCCTCGGGATCTTTTTTCTCTAAAAATGATATAGGAGTTTTATCAATGGGTAAATTCCCCATTTGTTTGTATCTGCCATTTTATAACTAAAATTAGATTTACTTATTGTATATAGTTTTAAATATCCATAAATAAATATTTTTAAAAAATATTATTCTCAATGCTTATTATTCTAAGATACTGCTACTCAACAATGAAATGACATTTCTAAATACATTTTTTCATACATCTCATTTACATGGGATGTATATGATCAATACATGGGATCTCATTTACATTTTTTAAAAAAAACATATCGATGATTTACATACCTAGATTATCTTAAATTGGATAACACAGAAATTTAAACTTGTGTTTTGAATATACCTTACTTTTCCCTTTTTGACTAGCGAAAACGTCAAGATAAAAAGTAATGTACATACTGTCTTAGGCGAGCCTTGCAACTGCTCAAGTTTTGAAGAAGTTTCATCATAGATTTCAATTGAAACTTCTCTGATATGAGGAGAGATAAAAAACTTTTTCAATATATAGGGGTCGTGTGCCAAGATTTTTTATTCTACACAACTTCACATGTTCTGTTTGATCGTCACGACTCTACGGCATTATAAAGTCCGGGACATGTTCTGAAGTGAAATAAAGATACATTTGGTAGGTATCTTCGTTTTGGAACAAGTTAATAAGGTATTCATAGGCACCTCGTAATACGGCGATTTATATAATTTGTTAACATTTTCAAATTGTAATGCTAAAGAGATTGTATATAATCAGTATGGAAAATTTTAGTTCTTACCATAATTCAATCTCAGAAGTGTATTAAGTATTCAGTAGTTTATTAGTTTATTTATTAGTTATTGGGAAAATCTTGATCGAGGGCTTATGCAACCCCGACTTACATTTAGATGTTGGTCCCAACTCGTGATTGATGGATTGTTGATATTTCTTTTACCCACTTATGTACTAGATTCTAATTAATAGCCGAACCAAATACGAATTACATTTGCTAGCAACTACCTCCATTAAAGAGAAGCCATTGCAAGTCTACTGAAGTCCAAGGAAGGTGTAGATATTGCTAACTATAGACAGGGAGGCTAAGAAAGGAGTTCGGGAATCGAGGGCTCTCCGCCGCACATAAATCTTAGCGGGCCTGGGATCATTGCAGGACCATTTAGCCCATTATCGCCCATCTCTTGTCCGCTCTGCTATCTTAGTGCGATGGGATCTCATCATGTCTAGCTTTTGAACTACCTCCTTCTATTTATTTTTTAAATATTTATAAAAACAATTATTTTAAAGAGTAATTCGTTAACCGAAATAATTAAATATGCAGTGAAATCACCCTTAACGGGCACCTCTCTATAATGGAATCCCACTTACCGTATACTTTTACCATGGGCACGACAAACATTGTATAAATTTATTGGATTCGAACTCCTTCACCCCGAATGTGGACACCTAATTTATTCTCCAAAAGGTCTTTTCACAACCTTGTAACGGTCAAACTTCTTTAAGTATGAATGTATAAACTGCAGAATTGATATATTTTTTAGTTATTGTTTAGCCAGTATTCAGTGTATGTGTATAGCGGATCATTGTGTTAATACAGCATGCAGTATATCCGAAGAAATTTAACCTTTCACTCAAAATTTGATGTGTTATGTTTCAAAATGTTTATAGCCCCAAAATTAAATAAAAACAAAAAACATCCGTTTAAGATCTGTCTACAGTATTTATCGTACGGTTTTTATCGGAGTTTACGGATATTACTTAAATACCCATCTATTATTCTTTTCTATCTATCTAAAATTTGGCTTCCCCATAAATAAAAAATGGTAATGTCTTGTATAAACAGATTACCCCGGGATGTTTATTAAAATTCAACATTTGACATAATTTAGACCATTTTTTTTCTTACAACCAATGTATGTGTTCTTAAAAACGTTAAGACGAAGCGTTCCTGGAACGATATTTTTCATTATTATTGCTATGTTACCTGATCGGTCTGGTGGACCTTGCATGGTTATTGTAACATTTTAATATGGGGGACTACAGATAGTTTGATTATGTTCATCTTGTTAATTCTTTTGTTTGTATATATTGTCAGAGAGTTGTATTTTTTTTTTTTTAATTTAATTTTATTTATTTTTTATTTTAGTATGTATGAAATCATTCATCACTATTACCTATTGCCCACAGCTGTGTGGTAGATTGTAATATCTATCAATAAATAAATCTATCAATCAAAAAATATGGGGGAAGGTTAGTATAGTTATTGTTACTTGTGTAAAAGACACCCCGAATTACGTACAATGATAAATAAAAAATAAGAAGGTA
This sequence comes from Halyomorpha halys, assembly GCF_000696795.3. Lineage (NCBI taxonomy): Eukaryota > Metazoa > Arthropoda > Insecta > Hemiptera > Pentatomidae > Halyomorpha > Halyomorpha halys. The sequence continues at coordinate 95,718 of NW_027104717.1, read as the reverse complement.
AAAATAATAGATATGGGACTAAAGAATGCAGGAGAAAATAACAAACAAAACAAATGATATTTATAGTGCACTGTTTCCTACCTGTTGTGTCTATGGTATGCCAGGATAATTACTGATGATAATTATCCAAAATTATTTATGTTAATTCAAATTAATTAAATTCTTAAATCTATTAATATTGGATTACTTTTCTAAGGCATATCAGTTTCCAATTAGACATCATTATAAAATATTGTAATCCTCAAAGCTACACAAAGAAAGAAAATATTTATTTACATTAAATAAACCCATTTATAATGTAATATAATAAAATGATTTAGATTGATGGTCTTGTCATTAAATATATTTACATCATATTTGAATACCTATAACTATAAGATGAACTGACACGTCTTAGCAGTGATATCCAGAAACTGGCTACACAATTCTTCCTCTCATCGAAGTTTCCTATGCACTCTCAAGCTTGAAGTTCTTTAGGTTCTTCCAGCTTCTAGTAGATACGTGAGGGAGTCCTCCCTTTTGTCGTAGTGGGGGTTATCATGTTCTTTCTGCCTTCTAATTGGCTTCTTGTAGCTCCACTCCCGAAGCATGTATCTTAAAGAGTGCCGAATATTTTTTTTTTTTAGAGAGCCATGCCTCATTTCCTGAGGCTTGCTCCATTTCTCATGATTGACTTCTGGGGTCTTTATTAACATCTTAAAAGACTCCCGTACGTTAACAGGTATCAATAGTTTTTATGACAAACCTCTGTTTCCCAGAGTCTAAGACCACCCGGATGTTCATGAATACACATATTTGATAATATTTAGAGGTTCAATACGTAGCAATAGAATTGATAAAATAAGTAATCTACTTATACTGAAAACATAATTTGAGCATGTAAGAAAAAGCTAGCATGTTACTGAATATTTTGAATCTCTTTCGTTCATTGTGTTAGAGTCCCTTGCGTACAACATCTAAGGCATGAAGGGTTGATTATCTTTGAGATCACATTTCAGATAAAATGAGGTCAAAGTTTATTCAGATGGTTAGCAACGAACTGTTAGTCAATCCGCAAAAGAATTGGACCCGCACCTAACTCCAAATAATACTTCAGGACACTCCCTCCTCCCCCAAGGTAGATAACTCTGTGCTCTCACTTCTAAACACTATATTGCATTGAATTCGGGTGACACCTTGAAGTTCATATCGATTTATTATTAAATTTAGAAGTTTATTATAAAGATTTGTTTCACGAGAAGACTAATAACGTTATTAGAATGCGGAGACAGGAAAGCTAGTCCTCATCCTCCAGTCAGACTGCGTTCGGCTTGAATTTTAATGATCCATTAGTTCGATTACCGGCCAGGAGAGATTTAGCAAGTGCCCCCCCCCCCGTAGAGTTGATGATGTTGAGCCTCTTTGAGCATACATATTACATATTATCACCCTTTACCACTCCCTATCTCGCCAGATCAAAAGGATGCGTCGCGTTTCTCCGGGCCCTGTAAATAAATTAAACACCGACAAAGGGAGGCATTCCTCATCTGCCTTGACTCTGCCCCTCGCCCTGTGTGTGACGTATACTTCTCTATATGTGCTTTATGCTTCTATCTCCGATAGCATAAATTCATTTTAAGTCGCAAACTCAAAAGTTCATACTAATCTGGAGCACTGTGTAGCCTGCCTTGAAACAACTTAGAGAATATACAAACCTAATCAGTCTCAGTCGGTTCATGCGGGACTTAAAATATTAAACGGCCTTAGATGAGCTAATGAAGTTAAGTAATTATTTAATTATTATTAATTTTCTCATCTTTAAGATTTAATCTACCTCTAGTCTGTTAGGAGTAACTTTGTAACAATCGTACTGTATGTTTAACGGTGTGGTATACAGTTGTGTCAACAGGTGCTCTGAGCACTATACGGTTTTTGATTAAGTATGTATATACAAATGTACAGGATATTGTTGTTTGAGTTAGGCATACTGATTGGTTGTTATTACCAATCAAACATGAAACAAACATAAAATATGAATTTCGCAATACTAATTATTGTAAATAAACAGTTCTACATATTTTTTCATTTTAGTTAAATTAGAAAAATCCTCACAGTACTTAGTTAATTTATTAAATAAATTGCAAGATAAAAAATTATCTTGAAAAGTAGTCTAAACAGGGGGATGCTATGACCCTACTCTTCTTCCAAGCAAAAATGAGTCTAAGCCACGCCCCTTGAAGGCAACTTTACGTTGAAATTAATTGTGGTTTAGCACATTAATATAATCATCTGTAAAATCTGTGAGGGGAGCTCGGTGTTACTGTGGTAAGCCACGATGCTTCTAACTCCATGGACCCGCCTTCGAATCAGGCTGGGCAGAAAATTGTTTTCTAGTACACTGTAGCCGTGAGTCCTCCTGGGGTCCACCCAGCCTCATAAATTTGGTACCCTTGATTGGGTAAAAATCAGGCGGTCGAGCCAGATACTTCCTTACAACAGTACAGATTTTAATTTTTTTTTTAATCTGTAAAACCGTCCGTTTAATAGCAAATTATAATAGAGTAGAACTTGTAATAAATGTTATTTCCTATATTTTGGTATATCTACAATAAAAACCTTTGAACAGTTCTCTAGAAATTCTCGCTCCTTTCTCTGTTCTGTCCAGATTCATTTCAATGTGAATATTAAGGATCCCCAAATATATTTACTGTTTTAAAAACTTAGGAGTAAATATAAAATTTAATTAACTTGGACAATTTTTCAATTTATGTTTTGATTTGTGAAAATGTGAGCCCACTTTGAGTAACTCTCAAGTTTTTTTTGGCACACAGTGGTGAGGCAGTAACTCTCAACTGTCAAATAAAGCGTAGCAGATGCCACGCCTACAAAAGGAATTTACGCCAGGCCGGATAGCGTACTCCCTTCATTATACCCCTTCCTCTAAAAGTCCAATCCATTCTTCAGAAATTGAAGGAGCTCCTGCAGGTTTATCATTAAAGTTTTTAAAATCAGTGTCATATTTAGAACATTTGTTAATTTAACCTCAAGACAAGGCCGTCCGTAGTTCAGTGGTTGGGCACAGTTTTACCATCCTGAGATCTATTGGCGGTGCCAGTTCGAATGCCTAAGGCGTTGTATTTTATCATTGAGTGGCGGTCTTACAAAGTGAAAATCTTCGACCCACAACAATGGTGAAAATAATTGGAATACATATAAATTTAAAAACTCAAGATATTCCTTCTACATAGATTTCTTAGTGTTTCTTAATATGTAACGAATTTTCTACAAAATCATAAATTAGGACTCGAATTAAAATTTATTTATTAGGAATTAGAGTTCTACTACTGGGTAGTTTCTCTACATGCTGTATCATATCATCATGTTATTATGATCAAATTTACTTGTTGTATTTTTTATACAGTTATAAATATCAATAAATAAATAAATAAAAGATATGGTAAAGTAAATTACTTTCAGTTCATTAGTTACGCTCATATTCGTTTCACTATTAGTGAACAATACATATCCTCTACAATGACACTTTGTCTTTCAGATATACAGCAGCTCTTCTACAGAAGATAATAAAACTAAACAGAAAAAAAAAATTCTGATCTGAAGAAATAAAACCTTAACTCTTCGAAACATGGATATAAATCAAAAGAAACATTCTTAGAAAATTAAAGCTTCTTGTTTGAAACCTCGTTTCGAGTTCATGGAAGTTGTCGCGAAAGCCGCTTGTTTATTGTTAGTTGGGTCATTAGATTGAGTTTTTTTTTACCGTTCAGTCGTTATAAATAACAGATGTGTTATATCAAAAATCGTTGAAAAATATACCTACATTGTTTTCTTTTATATTGTATTTAAGGCTAAATGTTACGATTTTTAGTAAGTTTTTTTCAAGAGATGACAGCACTTTCGGGGCAAATTTACTTTTCTTCTCATTTGAATACGAAATAATAAATTTCCCATCTGTAAACGGATTTACCATCTAGAACCCCACAGAAGTTACTGAAATTCGTTCATTAATTTTTGTTGTAATTTATTTGGGATTTAAAAAAATTATCTTTGTTATTATTTGTAAATTAAAAACAGTGAGCTTATAGGCACTTGTTCACAAGCAATTAAAACAAGTCCGCGCAAACCGATTTATTTTTGGTAGTATAGGATGATCGTAAAGAGAAACATACGATTTAGGATTTACCAATTTACCAATGTTGCTTTTACCAAAGGCTTTGCCAGTAGGAGAAAAAAGTCAGTTATTTCACCCCAATTTTTGATAATTGAGGTAAAGATAGTCGACCGTAGATAAATAAGCAACATTTTATAAAAGATGTATTGAAAAATCAGTGGTTTGTGAATCTATCCTCCGGAACCATGAGTGCACAGAGTATTATTACCACTCAAATTAAAGCTAGTTTAATGTTTCATAAAGTAGTTTATGACGTTTATCTTAATAAAACTAATAGTTTTCATGATATTTGAGAAAATAAATTCATAAAATCTTGATTTATATTTCAAACAAAATTTTATATTAACGTAACGTTACTAATCTGCCCACTCTCAAACTAAACCTGGTTTAATACACTTATCTTCGGAGGGATAATAGTTTTTAAGATATTCGCATATGAATCAATTTATTTTAATAAAGGTCATGAATACTATTAATTATTATTTATATGAATACTATTTATATGGATATTATTATCTATTTTACGTTAAACTAGCTTTAATTTTCTGCTAGCAGACACCTCAACGTCTAATGATTCCTGAGTTATATTTATTCATAAATCAAATCTTTTAACTGTAAATCTAGAAATCATCATTTTGTGAATTCATTCCATGTATCTTAAAAACTACTAATCCTAAGATAAACAATATAAACTACTTTATAAAACATTCAACTAACTTTAAATTGAGTGCTAATAGACATCTGTGCGTTGCGTGGTTCCTCAGATATGGATCTCCCAAAATAAATTCACTAACTACTGATTTTTCTATGCATTTTTTATGGACTGTTGTTTTTTTAAAGCTATATCTAGCTATAACTAATAGTTCTATTAGGTGCTCATATTTTTAAAAAATGACTCTTATTTAAATGATTTTCTATTAGGTTTTTAGTGTTGTTGGTAGTTTCAAAGATATGGAGCTCCGAATAAAAAAATATTTTTTTTAACGTTTAAAAAAAAAACGATATTTTTTATTCCCCCTAACTATATCTGGTACTCATCCATTTTGAATGATTTGATTGATAAATTAATCAAACATTGGTGTGAAATAACTGACGTTTCCTTTCCATTGGGCTCTTGTACTGCAAAAGAAGCTATATACATAGAGTAAGCGTCTACTTTTTCGTTTCACGGACTTCAAATAGTGTACTCAAAATAAAAGAAATTTATGTCACACAATGTTAGTAATTAATTCAGCACTATTCAGTTCAAAATTTCATGGAAACTTCTGCGTTGTCTTGGTCCATTGGCTGGCCTGCCGGGTATACCATAACCCACAACAAACTTTTCGAGACTCAAGTTATACCAAACAGCCTAGTCACCATGGTTCTCCAATGAGACGGAATGGCCAGAGATGGCTCGAGGATGACAATCAATCAGAAGACCCAGCAGGTGTAGGCTGCGCCCGATTGATAAATTAGCCCAAGAACATATCCCGTAAATCAGGGCTGGCTTTGTCAAAGTTAGGTCCTTCGTCACTGAGTCAGTCAACATCTGCAGCCCCCGTCTTAATCTCTCACTCGCTCCCTTGTTTGACCATCAATCTCAACTCCTCCGCTACACCCAGTCCCTTCCAGTTCACCGTTCACCAACTCTTCGGGTCACAATTCTTCCTAAATCACATGCTATGGCTTCTATATATTCTGGAGTAGATTATTTAGGATGGTGAAGAGTGAAGAAAACCAATAATTAATACTTACTTGTTAGTTGCGACGTTTCGGCCATTACATCAGGGCTAAGAACATAAAACAAGATAAAAGCCATAATGAAAAAAGTAAGTATAGAATAATTATACAGTAAGAAGATAAAAGGTAGTATTGGTACATAAGTAAAATTGAAACAAAATTTATAGTGTAAGTATTATAAGAAGATAAAATCAGTGAATTAATTACCTAAAATTCATATTCATTACGAGAGATAAATAGGTGAATTTATTTTCCTTTATTCTAATCCGAAGTCTTATTATGACAAATGAGATAAACTTAATAAGTTAAAACTAGATAGGAGACTTCCCTTTAATTTTAACTTGTTTTAACGAACTATTTAAACCTAAATTGCCGTTTTCTATAAACTTTTTTAACAAACAAAATTAACTTTTGTTAATTATATCGATTGACTTTTGCTGATTAAGTTTTTGTTAAAAGTTTTATAGTTGAGTAATTTATTTTTACTAAATATGAAAATTGCTGAAAGTTTACTAACGGACTGGGAACAGTAACATCCGTGAATTAAAACCATCTATCTGAATATAGTCATGACGTTTATTTTTTTAACACACGATTCAAACCTAAATTGCCGTTTACAAGTAGCATAAGTTTTTAGAACAAGTTTCAAAATAGATTAATTGATTTTTGTTTAATTCAACAAATGCTTATTGTGTAAATAAATTTATGACAGTAACATTCATGA
>NW_027104717.1:84085-89054 GCF_000696795.3 Halyomorpha halys | reverse complement strand
AGGTTGACTTAACCTTAACCTTAATAACTATATTTACATTATTATCCAAAAGAGTATCAAAGTGAATATAAAATAAAAACAAAATAAAATTTAGTTCAAACCCCACGTAGTCCTCCACTTCTATTGTTAATGGTCGTCTATTGCAGTAAAACACTATAATCTTGAAAAACAAAACATATATGACATTTCTCACATGGTGATATTCCGGTTCAAACCATAAAGACACACGGCCTTTAACCTATTAACACTTCACAAAACCAAAACTCACTCGTCTGAACAAACGAGTTCCCAGAATCAAAACTGTCGCCTTCACAAAAACAAAACCCCTCGTCTAAACATATCGTTCGTGTTTTAGTTTTTCCCCATAATCCCCTTGGTCTACGCAGATATCGCCAGTGTTTTTATCTTAATATCGCAATCGTAACAGCACATAAAAAATATTTTCATAGAAGTACTAACTCTATTTAAATATTGCCTGCCATTCAAGTTCTAGATTTTAACAATGTAAAATCCTCACTTTGTCACAAATAAAATTATCCATAAAGACCTTAATGTACCATATTTAACCGACCTAGAATGGATTAAATCTCACTCATACCATTAAAAAAAAAACCCTAACCACTAGTTTTAACTTAGCTACCTATTCCATTCCTGACAATCCTCCGAGGCACCTAAAGAGAAGATGGCCTCGAGACCTTCTGTTGTAGAAATGTTATTAGCCTGCTACCAGTTAGTAGTTTCTCTTCATGTCTGTATCATATCATTGTAGATACTAGATTACAATGGTATGATACCATTGTAATCTTCTATCACATTTACGAGATATATTTTTATATACAATTAAAAATTTCAATAAATAAATAAAATAGATTTTAACATTAACGGCTATTCTTATTTTGTTCCGGCAGTAATAATGTACCATTTCTCAAAAAATATATACTTTGAATAAGTTGTACTGAAACATATATTAATATTTTGAAGTCAATTCAATCATTTAGGAATAGTTATGAAATTATTTCACTTTCCAAACTAAGATTTAATATTTTATTTTGTGTCTCTTTCAATCGTCTTTCTTCGAGGTAGTTGATTTTTATGAAAATCCCGTTCCGAAATCGAAAACTTTAATTTTTTTCTCCCCCAGCCAAAGCGTACCGCGGCACATAGAGGATCTATTGAGCACCATCCTTTCCTCTATTTAAAGCAGGCCAGATCCTTTTGCGGATCTGAATATCGTGTACGGATCATCCGTGTCACAAAGTTTAGGATTGAAGTTAAGAAATCGTATCCTGGCCAATGCATCACATCTGCACACGATGTGGCACGCGGTCTCATGATCCTTTCAGCTAAACCTACAGAACAGTGACTCAGTCAGTCCCATTTTATCGAGATGCTTGTTCAGCTGACATTGTCCTATGTATAGTCAGAGTATGTATAAGTACTCTTTTCCATATTAATAAGTGTGTTACTTTCATCTTGATTTAAGATAGTTTAAAAAAAAAAAATCAGTAGTTACCTGCTCAGAACTCATGAAAAGTGTTTAGTTGTTTAGTGCTTGATTTGAACGCGTTTCTTGATCAATACAAAGAGGCGATTTGGTCAGTTCGCTGAAACGCCAGAATTTTCGTTAGTTTTAGATAGTTTTAGCGAAAAAAAAGAGAGAAAAAAAAAGGAAAATTTATCATAGTCAAATAGCACTGGTGTCAAGAGCAGAGATAGGCAATAAACTGACTCCTTCACCATAGCGAGTTTATCGTTGACAAAAGTGAATGATTATCAACTTGTTTTTCTAAAAGTATTTTGTTTTCTTTCTGTTATAATAATAAAATTATTATTAATAAGTCTGATGTAGTTAACTATATAATTAAACTTTATTTTACTTTAATTCAAATAAGCCTATAGGCTCTTTAAAATTCAATATACTGCACTTAATGAAATTCAATATATTCATGTATTTACATGAATAACACAGTTCTCTATCGTCTTTTCGCTATTCTACATTAGAATATGTTTACTTCATTACCTATTCGGTGTTAACATATGTTTGATTCTCCACAAAGTAATTAATAAGAGCTATTGTCAAATAATTAAATTCAATGAATTCCCATAACCAACAATATTACAATAAAAATAATTTCAACAATCCATTCCCAGCGGATCGGTTGGTTTTCTAATATACCGCTAGATAGCAACAGCTGTAAGAAACGTAATAATATTTCGTTTTTTCTTACTTAGTTTGTACTACCTTATTAAATATCAAAAACATTAATATTTTTTCATTTAGTTTTTACAAATATTATACAGTCGTTCAAACTAACAATTAAATAATACTAGCACTCAGAAGATTAAAGTGTGGTATTTTTTTAGCCTAGATTTTTATTTTATTATTATTATTCTTTAATTTGCAATTTTACAAATGTCTTTTGGCATGTAGTGTAAATTTATGATATATTAGACAACCTCCGAACAGGATTTGAATAAGTTCGTAAGTGGAGAATCCTTCAATGAACTAAGGCATAGTACCAGAGCCGGGAAGAAAAAAAGGCAGTTACCTCACCCCAATTTTTGATAATTTATTGACAACTATGTATAATTACTAGTCAAAACTGATGAGTCTGCCAATTATGGGTAGGGGAAATAAAAAATGGTGTATTTTTCAAAACCTTAAAAAAACATTAATTTTTCATTCGGAGCTCTATATCTTAAAAACTATCAACAACACTAGAAAATCTAAAGGAACATTATTTAAAGAAGAGTGAATTTTCTGAAATATTAGACCTAATAGAGCTATTCATTTCCAATAGTTCTCGAGATATAGCCTTTTAAACAGCAACATTTCATAAAAGTATCAGTAGTTAGTTAATTTATTTTAAGAAATCCATATCTCAGAAACTATGTGACGTGCAGACGTCTACTAGCAATCAAATTAAAGCTAGTTTAATGTACTTTAAAGTAGTTTCTGACCTTTACATTTCTAGGAATAGTAGTTTTCATGATATTTGCTAAAATAAATTGATTTATAGTTGTTCGGACAATAAGTTTGATTTATGAAAAAGTTTATTTCAGAAACCATTGGACGTGCAGATGTCTGCTAACACTAAAAATAAAGGAAATTTCACTTACTATAAAGTAGTTTATGACACTTATCTTCGTAGGGGTAGTAGTTTTTATGATATTTACATATGAATAGAAATTTGGCTAATGAAAATTTGTCTGAATAAATATAAATCAATTTATTTTAGCAAATTTCAAGAAAACTACTACTCCTACGAAAATAAACTACTTTATAGCTCATTAAACTAGCTTTAATTTGAATGCTAATAGACATCTATACGTCACATAGTTCCAAAGATGTAGATTTCTCAAAATAAATGAACTAACTACTGATATTTCAATACGTTCCATACAACATTTTTATAAAAGTTGCTTTTTAAAAAGCTATGTCTCGAGAACTATTGACCGTAACTTGCTCTATTAGGGCTTAAATTTTAGAAAATTTACTGTACTTGAAATGATGCTCGCTTAGATTTTCTATTGTTGTTGGTAGTTGTAAAGATATAGAGCTCCGAATAAAAAATTAATTATTTTTAACGTTTTGAAACAGCCGCCATTTTTTATCCTCCTTACCTATACTTAGCAGACTCATAAATTTTGACTAGTAATTATGCCTAGTTTACAATTAAGTAATCAAAAATTGGGGTTAAAAAACTGTCTTTTTGCTCCTCTTGGGCTCTTGTACTATTATGGTCTAGGTAATAGCTATGCCTCAAGGAAAAGCAAAATTGGTTAAATACAATATATAAGAAAACACTCCTGACGTAGAACACCCACCAGATGTAGCAGAGGCGTTTCAGTCTTACTGTGGGATTTTGTTTTAGTTTGTCAGTCAGTAATTACAATCATTACAGCATGCAGTAAGTTAGGGAGAACAGCGAGTGAGTCATAAAAAGTACTGTTTCTGTATTACATCAGTCACAAATAGTATGTCCAAGTCCTTGGGTAATGATTTGTTGGTGATGTATAAGGGACTGTGAGTGATCGAAGGAATTTTGAGTAAACAATCTGAATCATCTTAAGATTATTATTAAAACCAAAAAAAAAAATTAATAAGATTTTTAAAAATTGATTTATTGACATTTACAACTGTATTTACATACAAATAATCTAGTAATAGAAATACATAGAAAATAAATCTAGTAAATATGTATATATAGTTGACCGTAAAGACTGTAATAGTTTTAAACTATTTGTTCTTTTTTTGACCGCAATCCTGACCATCTTCTTGTATATAAATCTAGTAAATTCGGTGTTAAATTATAATGGCATGAACAGTCATATAAAGAAACTACCCCTTAACAGAACTCAAAGAATAACATGACAAAAATATTAAATTTATATTTAAAACAACTGAAGAGGTATCCCAAGATGATACCCCTTAATAGGACGAAGTTTAATTAATCGTTTTCATTTATCTTTTGTTCACAGTCATTTATTTTACTTAGTAGAGTAATTTTTACTTCCTTGATTCGACAAAATAACATTATACGATAATATTAAAGATTTAATTTTTTTTTCTAATAGTTCAGCGGTTCTTTAACTTTCTCATTTTTTTTTTTTTTTTACATTTTTTTTACAACCTTCTTAGTCTAAAAACAATTTCGCACCATCCTTTTTCAGCTAGTGAAAATTCTTCATGAGAGTCGCATGTAGAGGTTATATAATTAACGTATTAATTTAATTAGATTTAGTGTAGAAGCAAATTTTTGTAACAATTACTTTAGGAATGGTGTATTTGAAAAACTAAAAACCTAGTTTCGCAAAATGGTCTTGTGTGTCTGTGAACAACCTAGCTCAAAAACAAAAATTTGTAAAAAGCTGAAAACACATATTTAAGGCATAATTAAGGTATATGCCTAGGGTGTGGCATTATTAATTATTATTATTAATAATAAATATTATTTCTTTAAAAAAC
>NW_027104717.1:78686-79265 GCF_000696795.3 Halyomorpha halys | reverse complement strand
AACGATCGATTAAACTCGCTATATCGGCTTACAATCATTGGATGTTTTTAATATCAACTAGGTTTTAATTGGAATAGCATGAAGGATCGTAATTGGAATAGTATGATATGGCTTAAATGATTTTTTGTTTTAAATATTTATTTATTTCTATTTACAACTGTATAATAATGTAATTACAACTGTGTATTATAATACATTTAGTAAATCTGATCTAAGTTACATTGGAGTGTTACAGGCGTGTAGAGAAGTTACCCATTGGTAGCACTCTAATGACATTTTACATTAGCTGGTCTTGTGGCCATCTTCTTTTCAGGCGCCTCGGAGGATTGTCAGGAATGGAAGAGGATGCAAGATTAGAAACTAAGGGGTTTGAGTGGTTAGAGAGTTTATAATGTAAGGAGTGATATCTGGTTCGGGCTAGAACAGTTACATAGGGAACATTAAGTAAATGAATTTAAAAAAACACAACAATCATTTAACAAAAGCGTTTTTCGAGAAAATAAAAAAAAAAATGTAATAAAAATAACGAGTGAATAATGTAATAAAGATAATGAAGTTGAAATCTAATCAGGAAAAATC
>NW_027104717.1:78285-78636 GCF_000696795.3 Halyomorpha halys | reverse complement strand
ATTCGTTATCTTTATTATATTTTTTTTATTTTCTCGAAAAACGGTTTTGTTTAACGATCGATTAAACTCGCTATATCGGCTTACAATCATTGGATATTTTTTGTATCAACTAGGTCTTAATTGGAATAGTATGACAGATCGTAATTGGAATAGTATGACATGGCTTAAATGAATTTTTAAAAAAACTGAACATCTCTCATCGATCGTTTAACAAAAGCGTTTTTCGAGAAAATAAAAAAAAATAAATGTAATAAAGATAACGAGTGAATAATGTAATAAAGATAATGAAGTTGAAATCTAATCAGGAAAAATCGGTCGGTCTGGGCTTTTGCAGTTAAAATAGGATGTTTT
>NW_027104717.1:75062-76290 GCF_000696795.3 Halyomorpha halys | reverse complement strand
TTTTTGAGCTAGGTTGTTCACAGACACAAACATTTTTTAGATTATTTCGACTTATGGGACCTCAAAACAGGTATTTCTATCGAAAATTTGAAATAGAAATTATGCAAGATCGTAATACGCAAGATGAGATTTTGCAAGATGATAATGCATATACTTTCATGCATATACATTCTGAACCAGTCACGTACGAAGCAACAATGAAAGTGCCATAAATCAATTTTCTTTTATTACAAGACATTGATGTTGGGCCGCCCGTAGGTCAGTGGTAGATCACAGCCCTTCCATTCTGATATCTAGTCGTGGTGTCGGGTTCAAAATCCGGCCTAGGGTGTCTTTTTTTTTGAGTGGCGGTCCACAAAATGAAAAACTTTGACTCCCAACCATGGTGAAAATAATGGGAATACAAATAAATTTATACCTGGCTGATTATGATTATGACCAATGCCAATAAAATAAAATAAAAAAAGACATTGACGTTGTGAATAAAATCAATACTATATTGATATTTGTTTATACTACACAATAAGTATTTTTTTAAATTTATTTATTGCTACTTACAACTCTACATTATAATACATTTAGTAAATTTGATCTCTGTTAAATTGGAGTGTTACAGGCGTAAAGAGAAACTACCCATTGGTAGCACTCTAATGATTTTTTATATTAGCAGGTCTCGTGGCCATCTTTTTTTCAGGCGCCTCGGAGGATTGTCAGGAATGGAAGAGGAGGCGCGGTTAGAAATTAGTGGGTTTGGGTGGTTAGGGAGTTTGTAGTGGAAGGAATGATATCTGGTTATATATGGAACATTAAGGTCTTTATGATTTTATTTGTGACAAAGTAAAGAGCATTGAGGATTTTACGAAATATTTTGGATTGCAATGATTGGATACGAGAGGAATTCGAAGGTTTAGGGGAGCCCTAAAGCTCAGTTCCGTATGTCCAGATTAGCCTTATTGCAGTCATGTAGATCAGTCTTTTGTTATGAATTGAAAGTTTAGACCGTTTGTCCAGTAACTGTTGTAATAGTCGAAATCGACGTGCAGTTTCCTGTCTTTTCAGTCTTGTGTGAGGATATCAGATCAGTGTGTCTAGATGCAATCCAAGGTAGCGGATCTGTTCGACCAGCATTATTAAAGGAGATTATTTATGTATTTTTAGTCTACATTCCTTACAGACTTCAACAGACGGATGTTTTTTTTCAATTTTCTATATGTGTTCGTTCTTAATT
>NW_027104717.1:73030-75012 GCF_000696795.3 Halyomorpha halys | reverse complement strand
TTATTTCGACTTATGGGACCTCAAAACAGGTATTTCTATCGAAAATTTGAAATATAAATTATGCAAGATCGTAATACTACAAGATGAGATTTTGCGTCAGTCACGTACGAAGCAACAATGAAAATGCCATAAGTGAATTTTCTTTTATTACAAGACATTGATGTTGGGCCGCCCGTAGGTCAGTGGTAGGTCACAGTCCTTCCATTCTGATATCTAGTCGTGGTGTCGGTTCAAAATCCGGCCTAGGGTGTTTTTTTTTGAGTGGCGGTCCACAAAATGAAAAACTTTGACTCCCAACCATGGTGAAAATAATGGAAATACAAATAAATTTATACCTGGCTGTATGGAATTCCAATGGCAATAAAATAAAATAAAAAAAGACATTGACGTTGTTGTGAATAAAATCAATACTACATTGCTATTTGTTTATACTACACAATTAGTATTTTTTTTAATTTATTTATTGCTACTTACAACTCTACAGTATAATACATTTAGTAAATTTGATCTCTGTTAAATTGGAGTGTTACAGACGTAAAGAGAAACTACCCATTGGTAGCACTCCAATGATTTTTTATATTAGCAGGTCTCGTGGCCATCTTTTTTTCAGGCGCCTCGGAGGATTGTCAGGAATGGAAGAGGGGGCGCGGTTAGAAATTAGTGGGTTTGGGTGGTTAGGGAGTTTGTAGTGGAAGGAATGATATCTGGTTACATATGGAACATTAAGGTCTTTATGATTTTATTTGTGACAAAGTAAAGAGCATTGAGGATTTTACGAAAGATTTTGGATTCGAGAGGAATTCGAAGGTTTAGTAGAGCCCTAAAGCTCAATTCCGTATGTCCAGATTAGCCTTATTATAGTCATGTAGATCAGTCTTTTGTTATGAATTAAAAGTTTAGACCGTTTGTTCAGTAAGTGCTGTAATAGTCGAAATCGGCGTGCAGTTTCCTGTCTTTTCAGTCTATGGTACGAGGATATCAGATCAGTGCGTCTAGATGCAATCCAAGGTAGCGAATCTGTTCGACAAGGGTAAGACCAGCATTATTAAAGGAGACTGTCGGGCAGTCGGTAGGTTTACGACGAAGGTTAAAGGTGATTTGATGGTATTTATTTTAATCCTCCAATTACGATACCATTCTTCGAGGGCTGTGATATAGGATTGGAGAGTTTGGGATGCAATCAAAGGATTATTATTAATAGCGAGCACACATGTGTCATCAGCATAAATGGTGAGGATAGTGTTAGGATTCGTTGGTATGTCAGCTGTATTGACAGTGTAGAGGATGGGCCCGAGGATACTACCTTGAGGAACACCAGCGGACTGAGTCTATTACATTGTCTATAAGTATATAAATAATATACACAGAACAAAGCGATCTGGGATCAGAGCCTTAGACCACATGGAGGAGAAGAACCAACAATGAACTGCTTACAGAAACTGGTCAATCAATATCTCACGATATGAAGGCAATGAGATTAAGATATAAGAAGGACATTTGGCAGGAAGCAATCCTTCGGGACGCCTCTACACAATAATGAATGCCAGTATAGTTGTCAAGAGACAACGTAGGAGGCCAAAAACCAGACGGATAGAATCAATTAAAATGCGATAGAGCTGTATGCAGAACACTGGAAAATGTAGACCAAAACAAAGCAAGCGTGGAGAAGGGATGTATGGGTGGCCAAAGATCAACAAGGTCTGAAGAGCCAACCGGAAAAAATAAATATACATAAGTTCAGTTTCTCGTATAATATATTAATTATAAATGATTTGGTTGGTTAGAATTTGAGTGATTAAAGTCATAACACATTTTGTTACCATTGATGTGTTTCTTATAAACAAAAATACTATACTGTGATTTAAACTATTGACACGTTAATATCATTGTTTTAGAACACATAACGTATTTTTTTTAAATTGTATTATTTATGTATTTTTAGTCTAAATTCCTTACAGACTTCAACAGACGGATGTTTTTTT
>NW_027104717.1:71128-72980 GCF_000696795.3 Halyomorpha halys | reverse complement strand
AAAAATATTAAAATGAGAGATCCTATTGCATATCCTAAAGATTAATGGGGACCAAACTACCTCAATATTGACTGTAATTATTTATGAAAAAAAAAACAATATATGGAAAAAATACATATGCAAAAAGTTATGATAGAAATTTTAGGTTTCATGTTAAATTACATTTCTTTTGTTTAAATAAAATTAATTTAATTTAATTAAGCAGATCAAGAAAGAAACGGGGAAATTAGGAATCTCAAGTCGAGGCTGCTTCAATAGAGATGAATTTAGGCAAAAATTAAGGAAGATAAAGGTATGGAGCGAGGAAGAAAGAAGAGTGCAGTCTGAAAGAATAAAGAAGAGGTGGGAAGAAAGAAAAGGAGGGAATGTGTGGGGAAAAAAGATATTCGCATGGTCTATAAGGCCGTTTCGTGTCTAAAAAAAAATAAAAAAGAAAAATTAATTTTATCCAATTTTAGTCACAAAACAAGGGGACAAACTTTATTAAAAACAACATAGGTGTGCTGACTAACTATAATTAATCTTATGATACATAGGCATAACAAGTAAACAATTAGCAATAAATAAAAAAATAACAATATAGAATGCTATGTATCGGTCTTCTGACAATTAAGATGTTTCGTCATCAGCCCCTATACCTGGTCAGGGTATCCTTCTGCGAAGCTTTTAGCGTCCCCGGACATGTAAACATCTGTATTAAGTTTGTCGCATTACCAGAGGCCCCTGAGAAAATTAGATTGGCTAACCTTTAAGTGTTCTAACAATAATGACAGGTTTGACGAGGGATCGCAATCAAATTAAGCAGCTGCAGGCCCTTCCTTGACATGTCAAACTTTTTTACACATTCTCGGGCCTGAGGAGGGGGACGCCCAATCAGAGAGGAGATTTAAAATTAAGGTAAAACCCCAAGGGGAGGTGGGAGAAAAATAGACAGGAAATCTAGAAGAGCAGAGAGACACACTCAACAGGAAGGCTTAGACGGGTGACGACCACAGTCAGGAGGCAGCTTAGAGGATGCACTTCGACCAGAGAAGTCGTGAGAAGGGCCACGAGACCTGGACATCCCTTATGAAACAGAAGACACCTACGGCACTACATCCCACGGCATCAGCAGCTATAAGTATAAATTAACTAATAAGTAATCATGTTATAATCTATATTTTATGACAACCTTTATCTGAATCATTTGAATCATAATAACAAATTGTAAATAAATACTTAGTTTCTTTATGTAGTTTATATACTATTATATATCCCAATATACCACTCTTTATTATGCTATATAATTAATGGTAACCACATTTTATAAATATAAAGGTATTTAATTGGTAAACTGGTAAACACACTGGTAAACAAACAGCCTTTGGAAAGGAATCCAATTATAATAATAGTTTTTTAGGACTCAATTTATAATCAATTAATTAACTTATTTTTGGATAATTGCCTTCAGCGATTATACTGGCATCCCAAATAAATCTACATAGATACATAGCAATAATAATATAATACGATTTTTTTGTTTCATCGGTTTGGGTCTTTTATTTATTTTTTTTCTATACTTTATTAATTTTTTTTTAATCCCTCTTTTTTTCCCTCTCTTCGTTTTCTATCCTTTTTCCGATTTTCTCATTGAACCTTATATGAATTTAAACGAATAATATACAAATAATTGATAAAAGTAGTGCTAGATATATAAATATAGATTAAAAAAAGGATAAATTTATATTCCTCTATTAGTTCGACGTTTCGGCCAACTCGGGCATCCTCATGGACAATCCTTAATACATTTTTAGAACTACATCAATTTTAAAACACTTTCTGCAAGCTATTCTCTACAGGTGATTGAATTCAT
>NW_027104717.1:59465-71078 GCF_000696795.3 Halyomorpha halys | reverse complement strand
AAAAATATTAAAATGAGAGATCCTATTGCATATCCTAAAGATTAATGGGGACCAAACTACCTCTATATTGACTGTAATTATTTATGAAAAAAAAACAATATATAAAAAAAATACATATGCAAAAAGTTATGATAGAAATTTTATGTTTCATGGTAAATTACATTTCTTTTGTTTAAATAAAATCAATTTTATTTAATTAAGCAGATCAAGAAAGAAACGGGAAAATTAGGAACCTCGAGTCGAGGCTGCCTCAATAGAGATGAGTTTAAGGAAAAATTAAGGAAGATAAAGGTCTTTGTGGGCTCCAAAGAGGTGAGATGGGGGAGCGTATGGAGCGAGGAAGAAAGAAGAGTGCAGTCTGAAAGAATGAAGAAGAGGCGGGAAGAAAGAAAAGGAGGGAAATGTGTGGAAAAAATGATATTCGCATGGTCTATAACGCCGTTTCGTGTCTAAAAAAATATAAAAAAGATAAATTAATTTAATCCAATTTTAGTCACAAAACAAGGGGACAAACTTTATTAAAAATAACAAAGACGTGCTGCCCTACTATAATTAATCTTATAATACATAGGCATAACAAGTAAACAATTAGCAATAAATAAAGAAATAACAATATATAATAATATATGAAAGGAATATGGTCCGGGTGGGGTAAAAAAAAACTCAAATAGTAGAATTATACTATTTTATTGACCCAACGTTTCGACAATTTTTTTGACCGCACCCGGACCATATTCCTTTCATCTATATACACGGTCAATCAATAATCTTCCAGTATAATAATATAATATGATTTTTTTGTTTCATCGGTTTGGGTCTTTTATTTTTTATTCTATACTTTATTAATTTTTTTTAATCCCTCTTTTTTTCCCTTTCTTCGTTTTCTATCCTTTCTCCGATTTTCTCATTGAACCTTATATGAATTTAAACGAATAATTGATACAAATAATAGATAAAAGTAGTGCTAGATATATAAATATAGATTTAAAAAAAGGATAAATTTATATTCCTTTATTAGTTCGACGTTTCGACCAACTCGGCCATCCTCAAGGACAATCTTAAACACAATTTTAGAACTACATCAATTTTAAAACTATTTCTGCAAGCTATTCTCTACAGGTGATTGAATTCATTACAAATTATAATAGTGAAAATTAACTGTAAAAGTTTTAATTTTTAATTTATTATGAATAATTGACAGAATAGAGTAATTATGGACTGAAATTAATGACCTGGACAGATTAGTGCATACACTTTTTAAATTGATGTGGTTCTAAAATTGTATTTAAGATTGTCCTCGAGGATGGCAAAAAATAAATTGTTTTGAGACTAAAATTGGATAAAATGTATTTTATTCAAACAATAATAACCAATCTCAAGAAAATGTTAAGATTATATAAATTCCGTTTTTTTCATATATTTAAATAATAGCTGAAATTTTCATGAATACCATAGTTATTTTAGTTTTACGCCTTAACCCTAGATGAAGAACTCAGGTCGATATGTCGGCATAAAATTAATAAATATGGTTTTGTTTATTTATGTTGTTCTTTGCTGACCGCACCCCCCGCCAAACTTCTCCAATCATAGTTATTTATCAATGGTTCACCCATGAATAAGGTTCGTATCCATGGCAACTTTAGCTATTAGTTTCAACTATAGCTAATTTTAGCCCATCTCTGCCCAGAATGCAGAATTAATGAATCTCTGCACTGTTGCATACTTGACAGGAACAAATTTTTTATTTGTTATTCCTACCTTGAGAAACCCTAAAATATGGAGTTTTATCGCAACAGAAAAATTTAAAAAAATTCTTCTTAATTTTGCCCTTTCTTGGTCTTTACTTTTTCCTTTCCAAAAAAAATAAAATAAAAAAAAGCGATAACTTCAAAAGAAGCCGACCAATTTACTCAAAACTTGAAGACCTACGAAAGTAAGTGAAAGTTATATGATGCACTCATACTAGATTTTTTTAATATAATCACTAAAAAATAATTGAATAAATTGATATATTTAATACATAGATGATATAACCTAACGAAACAAATCTATGCACAATATTGATCAACATATAATAAAAAAAAAATCGAACATTAACAAAATAGCTGAGAAGCTAATTAGTCTCAGTAGCAGCTGTGCCTTGAATTATTGCAACATTAGAGCTAAGCAGGTTTCGACCTAATTAAGTCTCCGACTAATTTATAATAATTTTATTATCCTTAAAGTAAGGAAGTGTTTAGATAGTAGCTGTACTACAAAAATACATTATATTTGGGATATCATTTAGTTTCAACCAATTTAATCTAAAGAATCACCAAGAGTGGAGTCTTTTGGTATATAGTGGTTTGATTTAAATAAGTTTGGTATAATAAATAACATTTCTTCTATTTTTTAGAACCTTCGTTTAATAGTATGGAGAAAAGGATGCCACGATTTGTGGTGATTTTGTGTAAAAAAAACGAATCGTATTTTGCTTATAAAATTAACTGCAGTTATATCTTTGGGGAAGATGTGATTTGGCAATATAATAAAAATTAAAAACCGATCAAAGTGTTTGAAAACAAATTGAGTTGTATTGTTCATAGAAACGTTTTGGTAATCTGGAAAAAATTCTGCTCCCAGTAGCAGATATGTGTAGTTTAGCTTTATAAGTATTGATTCACAAAAGAATATCTGTATTTCAAAAGATGAGAAAATCCATAAAAAAGTTTTGTCTGTTTTTGTTTAATAAACTTTATATAAATTATTTTCATATTGTTACATAAATAATAAGCTGTTATAAAGAATCGAAGGAGGATTGATTTTTTTGTTAATTTTAAATCCGCTCTATAACCACTATAACTGTTAGACTTTTTCAATTCCCACTCCCAAAACGCTCCTATCACGTTATTGAGCAATCCTTTCATTACAACCTTCTAAGTCTCTCCTTTTCGTGCACAATAGATTAATCGTACGGAGGTGGTGTTGGGATATATATATTTTTTAGTTGCAATGCTAAATTCACTTCAATCTTTATCTTCTGAAATCCCTTGTCTAGAACATTCGTTTGTCGAAATATCAACAACATCCTCTCAACATTAAATGTAACGTTTATAGTAGTGCAGCCCAGCGATCGGTTGAGCACCTTACAACTGGAGCTACCTTCTCCTGCTGTATCCATCCGATAGGTCCAGTTTCCCTCTGAATCCCTGAATCATCCCGCTTGTTCTCAGGCATCTTTTCCTCCGAGTGGATTGTCAATGGCGGGTAGATAAGCCCTTCCTAACGACCAGTGTGTAAGGCCCACCACCTCCTTTCACCAGTAGATGAAGTCAGACTATCCCGAAGATCCCGGTCTTTCTGTACAACCCGGCTTGGTGTACTTCCAATTCACCACATGTTCCGCTTTTTCAGACGCTCCACAGGTGGGTTAACGTGGCTCGATGATCTTTCTGTGGCTCTATAGCTTTCTCCGGAACCCACCAAGTTAGGATCGTGAAACCAAATAATCAGGGAGGGCCTATTTGGCACTCAATCTTGTGATATGAATCGAAGTATTGGCACTTATTAATATTGTCTTTGCCATATATCTTGTCATCATGTGTACGGGGTATGTCAACAAAGGACACTTCGCAGTTCGCAGATGGCGAAAAGGTCCTTGCTGAACAAATCCATTAAAAACAGGTATTTCCTGCTGGCTGCAATATTTACATACATAAAATATAAATAAAAGATACAAATTTATCTAAGCTTACATCGATGTTTATAATGAACGAGTTGACGGGAAAAGGCAGATATATAATTGGTATTTGAATGATATTAAGAAGGAAGCTTTACGGATGGATATGGACAAGGAGTTCCAAATGAGGTAGCAGGTTGGGATCATGTGTTTAACAGCTGTATGGATAAACGTAGGGCGAGGAGTACAATGATATAGGAAGGTTTTTCGGTTATTAGAGAATGTAATATAAATGCGCCAAGGAGGTACAGTCCTCGGTTACCGATATAGAGCCAAAATTGCTCAGAATAACAGTGAGATATTTCAGATAACCTGGAAATACCTAAGATGAATCCTACGAAGCATTTTTTTATTTTAGTCTCATTTCTTGTCCAATAGATAGTCCTCCATACACCAGGCATCTGTAGTCAAGATGTGGAAGAATAAGTTAGGATACAAGAATGTGAAGAGCTGTTTATGGAGATGGTTTTTCGAGTTATTTCGGAAATGTGGCTATCCCATACCAAGTACTAATCAAAGATTACTCCTAAGTTTTTTAATGCGATGGTCAGATTGAAGGAATTCATAGTTCACAAGGTTTTATGAGCGTAAATGTGACTTAATTTAGTAATAGAGATTATTTTATTTATTTTTATTATTATTCTATTTTATTTATTTATTAGTTCTTGTACATAGTTCAATTATTTCTTTATCATTCTGTTTGTATATATTTAGAGAGAGATCTTATTTATTTTTTATGTATTTTTTTCATTTATTTTTATTCTTATGTTATTTTATTTTAGTATCAATGTAATCAGTTATCACTATTACTTATTGCCCTACAGTGTTGTGGCAGATTATAATATTTGTCAATAAATAATTCTAAATTAAAAAAAAAAATGTTTTATGATGCAATATTTGAGGTCAAGTAATTTTTAGACTGCTAATGAGTGATTTTTGAATTTCCTTCTCGAGGGACTTAAGTCAAATATTTTAATAATTAGTTAAATAATTTAGGTTGTTTTTTTTCGGCATTTTATATCAAAATGCATAACAAATTTCGAACCTATTCAACCCTAGAACAAATATTAGTATTGATTCCATTAATCGATTCAATTAATGAAATTTATTATTAACTTAATAATCAATATCGAATCGATTAAATGATCTCCTAGTTATGAATCCCCTTGCAGCTCGGTAATATTGGCAAAGACATATAGATGACTGAGTCAGTTATAAATAATTCAATGTCAGTTATAAGTAAACCGCTTAGACTTGGACTGTGAGACTTAGGCTAAGCCGGTACACTTTGACAGTCACTCTTCGCAGAGGCTAATGCCAACTCCTGGCTGCATAACTCAATACTCTCTTCTCCCTTTGATCTCTCAGTTTAGTCTGTTATCCTTTTATACCTTATGTGATGTCATTTTCTCCTTTTTCCCACTTTTTCCAGGGTGAAAGGTTTTTCTTTTCTCTTTTTGTTGTTTCTTTAATACTGACAAATTTCAAGCATTTAAATTCTGTTTTTATTATGTATGTAATTTATATATGTCCAGTCACGGATCAGTATGCTGTGTAATGTAGCAACCCGATGTATATGGGCAGCTTGAATGAATAAAGTATTTCTTTCTCTTATCTAATTTATTTATTGTTATTTACAACTGTATAAAAATACATACAACAAGTAAATTTGCTGTAGATGACATAGTGATAAGATACAAACATGTGGAGAATCGACCCACTGATAGAACTCCAATAACATTACTAGAGGAGAAGATCTCGAGGCCTTCTTTTCAGACGCCTAGGAGGATTATTAGGTAATGAAGGAGAGGCCAGGTTAGAAACAAGTGGATTTGGATGGTTGAGAAGTTTATCATGGAAGGAATGGTGTCTGGTTCTGGCCAAATCGGCAACATATGGAACATTGAGGTCATGATGAATGACTTGATTTGGGACAAAGTAAGGAGCATTAAGGATTTTAGGAAGGATTTTGGACTGTAAGGATTGTATTCGGGAAGAATTTGATTTTTTTTTTTTTCCATTGAAAAATTTATTTCATTATTAAAAGTTTTTTTCAAAATAGACAAAAATATTCAAAAGGCTTTTAATATTTTAGAGTAAAAAAAACCTACGTCTTTACGTTGTGCTATCACATGCATGTGACAGACATTCGGATTTTCTTAGCTGTGACTATATATTTAACGTCATATGGATAATCTTTTTTAAATAAATAATTAAAAGTAATATTTATGTTTGTTGATATACACTTATAATAATAGTAACTATTACCCATAAACGTTAGTGTCTTTCATAGACAACTTATGATATATCTCGTTTACATTCTGCTGTGTGAGAACTTTTCAAAGCATCTCCTTTCGTATTACCAATATATTTTATATTTATTAAGTTTTTCTGTACATATCTCCTCTTTTTAAATTGATCCCAACAAGTCCCATCAAATTATCTTTACTATTTGTCGTAAGCCTATCGCCTACCCTACAATATCCTTTACAATATTCCTGTCGAACAGCACCGCTACCTTGGACTACGTCTGGACAAACGACTAACTTGGAATCCTCACACAAGACAAAAATACAGGAAACTGCACGTCGATTCCGACTATTACAGCACTTTCTAGACTAATGGTCTAAACTTCCAATCCATTACAAAAGACTGATCAACGTGATTAAAATAAGGCCAATCCGGGCATACTGAGTTCAGCTTTGGGGCTTCATTAAATCTTCGAATTCCTCTCGTATATTATTCAAAATCCTTCGTAAAATCATCAATACTCTTGACTTTTTCACAAACAAAAACATCCATAAAGACCTTAAAATTCCATTTGCAACCGATCAAGCACGAACCAGATATCAATCGTTCCATAATAAATTCCCTAACCACCCAAACCCACTAGTTTTAAACCTTCCTCTTCCATTCCTGACAATCCTCTGAGGCACCTGAAAAGGAGATCTCCAGACTTTCTAATCTAGAAATGTTATTAAAGTGCTACCGATGGGTAGTTTCTCTACAGGCCTTTATCATACCATTATAATCTGTAAATGTTAATAAATATTTTTTTAAAATCAATTAAGCATTAAGATATTAAGTTTTTTCCCCATTCTGTTGATGATTAATAATTAATTTTTTCAAAATATAAAATTGTATAATATGGATTTCGGGTACTTTCGAGCCCCTGCACCTAAACCATTTATAAGTTATATTAATATAAAAATAAAAATTTCAGCATTAAAAATATTGATAATCCCTGAAAACTCTAATGTCTTCCGAACATTATTTTTCACACCTTTAGTTTCTTACAATTGAATATACTTGGAGCCAATTTGAGTTGTGTTAAAAATCATTCAGAACACATATAGTAAGTTATTTCACTTCATGAAAATCTATTGTCATTTTTACTTAAATTTAAAGAGAGTAATTTCAAAAGAAAGACATTCTACTTTTTTTTTTGAAATACACAAGTTTATATTTTATAAAATTTTTATTATTTTACAGATTGAAAATTTGTACATTTCATTAGATAAGCGCCACTTAGGTACATGCATTTTTGAGACGCTGCTATTCTAGGCTACGTCATACCAGTTCCCCGCCATGTCCTTGAGAAAGTATTATAACTAATTTTTCACTAATTGTTCTCGCTCGGCTACAAATCCGGATTATGCAGATGTGTGATGGTGTTCTCCTTGTATTGTGGTTTCAGCACTTGAATTTTCACTGACTTTATGACTGCTACAACTTCCTAAAACCCTCCCTACAGTCCAAATTTGGCACACAGTGAAAATTTTCAGTCAAACAGTAATTCAGACCCAAAGAAGAAGAGATAATTGTATTTAACGTTATTTCAAGGAAATGGCGGTGAGTTAGTAGGAAATAGACAAACAAAAGCTTTCCCAGCGTTTTCAAAAATATATCAATCAAAGTAGCTATAAAGTGAAAAATGTTTAACCTTTAAAATGATGTAAATATATACATGAAAATAAATGAAACTTAGTATTTCTGAAAACATAGAAGATGATGAACGTAGTTCCATCCTACATGTAAACTCACCATTAGATTTTTAAGTGCTCAAAATCTGCTTAAAGGTTTGTATAACGAAAATTAGGGTAGTATTTCATAAGGATTTATTAAGGCTGTGATATCGTTTTTAATCTTAATTTATGTAGAAATTTAGCCTAATTTTTCTCTAAAGGGTGGGAAAAAGGTGCTCCGGGTTTGTTTTGCGAATTCGCATGTAGATAGCGACATTTCTCTTGTTCTGAAAATCAGTTATGTAAAATTTATTTTTTCATTGGATATATCTGTAGATTGGTTTAAAAGATTAGTTTAAATATAACACGCTACATGTTCTCTATGTATTGATCAAGAAAAACATATTTCTTTTTAAGTGTACTATAGAGTCAGGCCTAAGTTGTTAGTTGTGCGTTTAGTGCACTATAAATATCTTCCTAAAGACTATTTCAATTCATCAAATAAAGCACTTTAGGGATCCTTTGAGAAATTGGTCAGGACCCTGTAAATATAAAGTTACTAACATTGAAAAGGGTAAAATTAAACGATATCCTCTTTGTAAAACGGTATCTTCTTGTTTAAGCGGATTCACCAATTGGGACCGTATAATTGATTTACAATTCTCTTCTGGACCTTCCTTTTTATTCAATCTATTAAAACCAAATCTCCCTCCCCTTTTATATTACATTGGGATTTTATCCCCCAAACGGAGAATATAATTTTCCACTCGAGGCGAAAAATTACAATTTGTCTTCTATGTAACTCCAAAAGGAGTAGATCATCCGAAAATTTGAAATAAATCTTCCAATATTTTTAAAGGCCAAACCTGGATAACACAGATTTTCAAGAATTCAGTCAAAATTAAAAAAACAACCTGTTTTTAAGGTCGGTATTTTGGCCCTACATCTTCTTTAGAAGATGACCCTTCATTATAACAATTAAATATTGATATATGTACTATAAATTGCAAAAATGATAAACCCGAGCAGAATTAATTTGGGAGATCTTTGGGAAAATGTAGGGATATAAGTGGAACGGAGGACACTATCCGAAAGTTTTAATGGAGTCCAAACTACCTCAATATAGACTGTAATTATTTATGAAAAAAAAAAACAAATATATAAAAAATATATATACAAAAAGTTATGATAGAAATTTTAGGTGACCATGGTAAATTAAATTTCTATTGTTTAAATAAAATTAATTTTATTTAATTAAGCAGATAAAGAAAGAAACAGGGAAATTAGAAATCTCAAGTCGAGACTGCCTCGACAGAGATGAATATTGGGAAAAATTAAGGAAGATAAAGGTCCTTGTGTGTGCCAAATAGGTGAGAAGGAGGAGAGTATGGAGCGAGGAAGAAAGAAGAGTGCAGTCAGGAGAGGAAGAAGAAAGAAGAAAGGAAAGGAGGGGAATGTGTGGGGAAAGTTGAGAAGAAATGATATTCACGTGGCCTATTAGGCCATTTCATGTCTAAAAAAAAATTACAAAAATAAATCAAACTTAATGCTATTTTTTTAAAAGTATTTTAATTTTGATTTTTCAAAGATCAAATACTCCTCCAAAGATGCATTTTGTGCCCAACGCACCTGTTTTAATTCATCCCTCATCTTTCTAGGCTTTTACGGCAAAAATATTATTAAAAATTATGCAAAGGATCCACGAAATTGTCAAAAGTCAATCTAAGGTAGTTTACGTACCGGGTGCAATGTACAGTATTGTACAGCTTGTTCACCATTGCGCACATAATTACCCCAATATATTTCATGAGCTCCTTCTAAAAACATTCTAAAATATTTTTGACTTATATCTTTTATTATTTTTTGAAATAATATAAAAATCCTACCTTTGAGCACATAAACATATTTTCAATTTTGGTTTACTTCAAACTTCGTTACTGATTCATTCATTTCTTTGTCGCTAGTACTCATAAAATAAAGAAGCTTTTTACGCTAAAAAAATAATCCTTTTGTTAAAGTTTGGAGTTCAAAGCTTTTTAAATGGAATCCTTCACTTAAAACTTTCATTTTGTTTGAGTATGAAATTTACGAGACGAGCCGTTTTAGCAATACATTTGTGTCGAGGAAAATATTTATGTGCATGAGGGGATGGAAATTGATGAGCAAAGATTTAGATATCATCAGCACAATCCCTACAACTTTCATCAAAATCAGATTATTACTAATGATTGGGTAATTACTTATTATATTTCCTTCTAATTAATTTTGTTTAAAGATAAATCAACGGATTATACACGAAACTTTTCGTATTGAGAAGACGAGTTTTTTTAACGGTATTTATTCGTTAGTAGTTACAAGGTAATACAGTTTAAGCGAAGATAAGTCAGATAATTATCTAAATAATGTTTAAATAAATAAAATTGTATGCATTTTAGTCTCAAAACATTTTTGACATTTCGGTCAATTCAGCCATCCTCAAGGACAATCTTAATGCAATTTTAGAACCAAATCATTTAATTAACAACTTCATATAGGCAATTCTGTCTAGGTCATTTATATCAATACCCAAATTACCCTAATTATTCAATTTTTCACATTAAATTAAAAATTACAATTATTGTTGTGATAAATTTAAACAAGATGGTATCGACTAAATTCTGTTCTTTAATTTATGTGGACACCAGTGGAATTTAATAATGACTGTGGAAATTAGATATTGCTGTGCATAAATCTCGCAATTGTATTTTGGAATAAAATATTGTACAAATGACAGTCGAGTTCGGTGTAGCTGAAATAAAAGAGAATTATTATCATAATTAATTATTAACCTTATATTCTGCCTTCCTTGTTGTCTTATTTTTTTCTTATTGAACAAGATGAAGTTCTATAAAGAACTCTTATTCCAAAAACACACGAGATAACCTCACGCTTACTATCTAATGATTTTAATATTATCTAAATGTGTCAGCTTAGATAATATAATTTAGATATAAATAATCTTAACACTTTTTTGATACTGGTTAATATTGTTAAAATGTATCGATTTTAGTCTCAAAACATTTTTTATTCCTTTATAAGTCCGACATTTCAGCCAATTCGGCCATCCTCAAGAATAATCTTAATACAATTTTAGAACCAAATAATTTTTAAAGCAACTTCATGCAGGCTATTCTGCTCAGGTCATTTATATTAGACCACAAATTACTCTAATTAATCAATTGCTTACACTAAATTTAAAAAAATCATTTATCACAGTCAACCTTATTTGTTTAAATTTATCACAACAATAATTGTAATTTTTAATTTAATGTGAAAAATTGAATAATTAGAGTAATTTGGGGATTCATATAAATGACCTAGACAGAATTGCCTATATGAAGTTGTTATTTAAATGATTTGGTTCTAAAATTGCATTAAGATTGTCCTTGAGGATGGCTGAATTGGCTGAAATGACGGACTTATAAAGGAATAAAAAATGTTTTGAGACTAAAATAGATACATTTTTATTCATGTAAACAATATTAACTAGTCTCAAGAAAGTGTTAAGATGATTAATATCTAAATTATATTATCTAAGCTGACACATTTAGATAAAATTAAAATTATTAGATAGTAAGCGTGAGGTTATCTCGTGTGTTGTTGGAATTAGAGTTCTTTACAGAACTTCATCTTGTTCGATAAGAAAAAAATAAGACAACGAGGAAGACAGAATATAAGGTTAATAATTAATAATGATAACAATTCTCTTTTATTTCAGCTACACCGAACTACGACTGTCATTTGTAAAATATTTTATTCCAAAATACAATTGCTAGATTTATGAACAGCAATATCATTTTATAATTTCCACAGTCATTATTAAATTCCACTGGTGACCACATGAATTAAAGAACAGAATTTAGTCGATACCATCTTTACACTCAGCGATGC
>NW_027104717.1:51827-55403 GCF_000696795.3 Halyomorpha halys | reverse complement strand
TGTCGATAGAAATTAACGTACTTAAAAAAATAGACTTTGAAGAAGTACTTTTTCTCCTTATAAATCCAGGAAAGTGTTGGTAGTAAATATTTTTTGGTTTTTAACTAGTATGTCATTTAATTCTGATGATAACCGAAAGTGGTTAAAGATAATTTTAAGAGCTTCTTATAGAAAGATTGAGCGGCTTATCACTGATGTCGATAGAAACTTATGTACTTAAAAAAATATACTTGAAAGAAATAATTCATGTTTTTTTTGTTAAAAAATCAAGAAAATTATATGTAGGAAACTTTTAATAATTTCAAAAAGTTTTTAGTTTAATTTAATTTCAAGGACATCTAATTACATTTATAAAAATTGATTTTCTGTTTTACTCAATCTGATCTCAATAGAAACTGATGTGCATAAAATTATGGACTTTAAGTAAATAATTCATGATTTTTCTGCTAAAAAATCAGGAAATGTACTTGCAGTATTTTTTTTAAGATTGTAACTCGTATGTTATTTTATTACACTGATGTCACTAGAAACTAATTTAATTTGAAAAAAAAAAAAAGATTTTGAAGATATAATTCAGGATTTATCTACCAAAAAATCAAGAAACGTATCAGTAGTAATTTTTTTTTTCTAGGTACTAATCGAAAGTGGTTCAAAAATAATTTTTAGAGTTTGATATAGAACGATTCAGCAGCTTATCGATGTTGTAAATAGAAACTGATATACTTTTAAAAAAAACCTTTAAATAAATAATTCATGATTTTTGTGCATAACAATAAAGATAAGTATCGATGTTAATTTTTTTTCAGTTTTCAATTAGGATGATATTCAATTCTGTTGATAACCGAAAGTGGTTCAGAAATTAATTTAAGAGCTCCATCTATAATCCGGAAGGCCCTGCATACAATCATGTAAACGATCCTATCAGTCATTAGAGACAAACGGGATGAGAAGACTGTTTATACGCATTAACACAGTTCCGTTAATTAGGGACATCGAGTTACATGATTCGGAAATCCGACGTATGAATTAGCTGATGAGCCGTACAGGACGAGGGAAACAACCCTCTATCACAATATAAACTTCTGTGTCGTCTCTCGGCATTCATTGAATTCCAACAAACTTCTTCCCATAGCCAATTCCTGACAGCATTCTCATAACCGTGGCACAAGTTTAAAGCGAACCCTTCGAGAACTAAGTTAGAAACTATGCTAGCAGGCTAAAGCAGCAATAGTTTTATCTTATACTGGGAGGAAAACCTTAATATATTCTGCGTCAATACCAACTGTAACACTCAAGAATTCCCTTTTGTTTTCAACTCACTAAAACAGGAAGACAGGCGGCTATATAACTTTTTATTACAAAGCAAGATTTTTCAGTATTAATCCCTACAATGTTTCTTGGTCCATCATTCCTTCAAAATACAAGTCATGCCGAATCGATTGCCTATATATATATTTTTTTTTATAAATAATATTTTAGTAACTTGAACTGAAAGAATCATCCATTGAAATGTTTGTAATATTTTAAATAATTCACATTGTCTGATTAAATAGGTTTTGAGGCCATCGTCCTACCATCATAGTACAACAGTTGAGAAGAAAAAAGGGCAGTTATCTCACCCTAATTTTTTATTACTTTATTGAAAAGTAAGTATAATTACTAGTCAAAACTGACGAGTCTGCCAAGTATAAGTAGGGGGAATAAAAAATGGTGGCTTTTTCAAAACCTTAAAAAAACTAATTTTTCATTCGGAGCTCTATATCTTAAAAACTACTAACAACACTAGAAAATCTCAAAGAACATTATTTAAAGAAGAGTAAATTTACTGAAATATGAGCCATAATGGAGCTACTTACGTACAATAGTTCTCAAAACATGGCCTTTTAAAAAGCAACATTTCATAAAAATGTGCTGAAATATCAGTCGTTAGTGAATCTATTTTGAGAAATCTATATATCAAAAACCATTTGACGTAAAGATGTCTATTAGCACTCAAATTAAAGCTAAATTGCAGCATTAAAAATATTGATATTCTCTGAAATCCCTGACGTCTTCCGAAAATAATTTTCAATAACTTTATTTTTTTACAATAGAATATTCTTATATTAAATTCACTAGATTGATTTTTATATAGATACGGTTGTAAATATTATTAGTACTAATATCACTCAATCTAAGCGGTTATCTACTGCAAATCATTCCTTAAAAATAGTCCTGCATAATCGTTGCATAATTCATATCATACTATATTATTTATTATATAATTATTGTTTTTATTTATTCAAATATACGAAAATGAAACCTGCGAGTCAGCGGCTAACCCAGAAAGCGTTCGCTTTCTTCAATTAGAATGTCGGTGTCCCTGAACTGAAATTCCCAGCAGGTTTGAACCACTTTAAATGTCAGTGTATAAGGCAGAAGCAGTATTTCCGGGGCGCTTGCAGCATAATATTTATATTGGGTGTAAATATTATATATTTATTAAATTTAATGCAGAAATATTTCATTAATTTTTATTTATAAACAATATGTTCGAAGTTTCTGCTTTCATGCCGTCTTCAGGAACAAAAAAATCATATCCAGCACTGGATTGCACTAGATCGAAAAATCGATGTACTGGATTTTTTATTATTTATTGAAATTTACAACTGTGCTAAAATATAAAATAAGAAAATTTGATGAAAGCTTCAGAAAACTTGATAATCTTTGGAACGTACCACCCTTTGGTGGTACTTCAATCATTGATTTAAACTAGAATGTGCCATGGTCATCTTTTCAGACGCCTATAACGGAGGATTATTAGGGATTGTTAAGGATGAAAGATTAGGAATTAATGGATTAGGATGGTTAAGGATTTGGAATGAAAGAGCACATATCTATTTCGGGCCAAATCTGCAACGAAAGGGATATTGAGGTCTTTATGGATGAGTTTATTTGTGGCGTAATAAGAAGCATCAAGGATTTTACGGAGGATTTTGGAATGTATGGATTGGATACGGGGGAAATTTGATGGTTTAGTAGAGCCACAGAAATATATCAATTAAATTGAAAAAAAAAATTGTAGCAAAAAAATATGGCCATAAAAAATCCAGTAAATTTGTATTTATATATCTGACAAACCAATAAAAAATTAAAAAAAAAAAACATAATTAGACAACATCGGTCTAATTGTAACACTAAAAATAAAAACATAATTTGATGACAGGTTTATCTATTTAAAAGCCGGCGACTGGCAAGGGTTAATATTAAATCTTTTATACTTAAATTTAAAAAAAAATACTAATAAAAGACACAGATCTGATAGATCTAATACAAAATAAAGTGTTTCAGTTGACAAAGTCAGAATATTATCACACGATAGATCTAGCAAGATGTCCCAGATCTTTGAACATTTCTCTCGCCTTTCAACTTATCTAATGTCAGAATACTAAATCAGACGTACTTAGCATTTTGACATTAGATAAGTAAAATGCCAGCGTAAATTATTTGCATTCATTTTTACTCATTCCAAAGCATTTTATCGCAAATCAACCAAATGAGCACCAAAAAATGAACATCTTTAGCCATATTTAACCT
>NW_027104717.1:48753-51348 GCF_000696795.3 Halyomorpha halys | reverse complement strand
GAACCCTTATACATAAAGTAAATAATGGAGAAATGGATAGATGACGACATAAGATGACTGTCATTCCGAT
The DNA here is from genome assembly GCF_000696795.3 of Halyomorpha halys. Classification (NCBI taxonomy): domain Eukaryota; kingdom Metazoa; phylum Arthropoda; class Insecta; order Hemiptera; family Pentatomidae; genus Halyomorpha; species Halyomorpha halys. Next base: position 51,278 of record NW_027104717.1, on the reverse strand, counting down.
TGACCGTGTGCAAGATTTTGGGATGTAGATAAGTTAATTTAATACGATTGAATGTTAGATTTATTAATTGAATATTATATTAATATATTTAGGTTTTTAAACATTAAATATTATATCTATTTAGCTTATAACGGTAATTTTCATTATATATTAAAAAATATACGGTAAAAAAATAGAAAAAACTTTAACACGACTCAAACAATCTACTAATTTATAAGACTATACATAGACGTATCTGGACCTACGGACTTGAACTTCAAGTAACAGCTAAACCATCGAAAATTAAACGTATCCAATTCTATCAATCCAAAATCCTTGGAACCATACTTAATGAACCCTATTACGTTTCCAACAGAACACTACACCATGACCTTCAAATCCCTTTTGTCCTTGACCTTATACCAACCAAATTCGCTAAATTCCATATAAACCTTTCCAACTATCCTAATCCTTTGGTTCAAACCTTATCTAGTTCCACCCATCCCTACAGCCCACCTCGAAGGTTGAAACGGCAGTGGCCAAGAGAATCATTGTAAGTCAGATTCTCCACTCAAGTTGAGTGTTTACGGCTTTAGCGAACTTGCTCAGCCTCCACTAGCTCACTACCAGTGATGCGGCGAGAGGGATGCGCTGGGATCTTTTAACCTCTGCTTTACCCCTCCCCCCTCCACACGTGGAGGATAGAGTGGGCTCAGGGATTCTCAGGTCTATTGTGTAAATATTGTACATAAGAGTATAAATGTGGCAAGAGATTATATTATTTTATTTATTTATTTTTTCATACACATAGTTTGTTTTTTCTTCTTTTTTTTTATTTCTTTCATTTATATATTCATTTTTATTCTTATTTTATTTTATTTTAGTATGAATGTGATCACCTATTACCTATTGCCCACAATAGTGTGGCAGATTGTAATATCTATCAATTAAATAATGTTTTGATTAAAAAAAAAAATACTCAATATGGTCGTCCCCATTTACAATATATTAATATAAAAAAAAACATGCATATTAAAATAAAAATAGAATAAGTAAATATATTATGCTAAAAGTAATAAATAAATGCATTAAGCTAAAAAAAAAGTAATATATCTTTATTAAATATAACATTGCATAGATATATAAAATAATGTAGATCTATAAAATAATTCTGCCACTTTTGCTACGTCCTTAATATCAACAGAGTTCCTCCATGAAGCTCACCGTTGTGCTTGGTATAGTTCCACGAGCTCCGAACCAGAGGCCTCTCATGTGGAAGTATCTTTCCCCGATAGATTGATTCTTTATTGTTAAATGTAAAAAAAAACAAATTCATCTTCAATAGAAATAAAATGTTTACGAGCGCAAACAATAGTAATATTAATTAATTAGAATAAAGGTGGTTGTTAATGTCTATAAGTTCCTAGTTCTAAGATCCGCTATAACTTGTATGAAAGAACGCACCCGGTACTTATAAATTTAAAGAGCTGTAACAAACCGTGAAATTGAATTTAGACGTGACGACACCTTGGACGGGAGGCTAGAGGTCTTTCCAATCTTCAGTGACCTAGAGCAAAGGACTAAACCGCCAACATTACCCGTCCCTGGACTAAAATCCTTTGGGACTGTTCTCACTGAGCAACTGGGTTGTGGCATCGATTTAGTGAGCTTATTTTTTTATTTCAATTAGACTCCAAATTGGCCCTTAAAAAGGTCTACTTTTTATTGGGGTCAGTTTCCGATAGCTATTGTGGATCAATCCAATATTTTAATATTTAAATAAAGATGACGAAGGATAAAGAAATCTTTTTATCTTTTTTCATTTATTTTTTTAATTCAACTGTGTTTAAATTAGAAATACATAAGTAAATGTGATTAATACATAATGAAGTGAAATATTAATTTAAAAAACTACTCATAGGTTGCGCTATAATAATATTTCTTTATTCGAGAACATCTTCTTTTCTGGCTACTCGGAAGATTAGCAGGGATAGAAGACGGAGCAAGATCAGAATTTATTATGTTAGAACATTAAGGTCTTTGTGGGTGATTTTGTTTGCGACAAAGTAATTAGCGTTGAAGATTTTGGATAGAAAGGATATCCTATCTGAAAAATTCTATGGTTCTAGTGGAACCCCAAAGCACAACTCTATACAAATAATAATTAATAAAGTAAGTTCAAATAGGCCATTTCATGGTCATGAAAATCAGTGTTTTATTATTAGATGGAAACTTGGGCAGTATGTCAAGTAAGTGTCGTTACAGTCGGAATCGAAGAACAGTGTCCTGTCTTTTCTAAGGAATCCTTGTTAGTCGTTTCCTCAAATTTAGTACTAGGATAGTATAGAAGTAGTCGATAGTGAGATGTAATTTTATCAGCCTATAAAAGATAAAAAAAACAACTTTTCCAACAAAAAATATTCATTGTGATTTCGAACTACATAACTAATTATTTGTATCAAGTAAAATAACAGAGATGGAGTTATTTTTAAACTGTAATTGTGTTCAGCTAGTAAGCTTAACGGTGTAATTTAGAATAGTTTTTA
>NW_027104717.1:41968-47587 GCF_000696795.3 Halyomorpha halys | reverse complement strand
CTTAGGTTTTCTTGTGTTGTTCCTACTTTTTAAGATATAGAGCTCTGAATGAAAAATTAAATTTTTTTATCGTTTTCAAACAACCGCCATTTATTATTCCCCCTACCTGTACTTGGCAGACTTATCAATTTTGACTAGTAATTATACATAGTTTTCATAAAAGTAATAAAAAATTAGGGTGAGATAACTGACTTTTTTCTCCTCTTGGGCTCTTGTACTAGTCGGCCAAAACGTCTACACGCACAACAATGTTTGCTATGAATTTTATTTTGGACTACAAAAAAAAAGTATTTCGAATTAAAAAATAAAAATAAAATAGAGATTTTTTTTCTTTTATACTCCTATTATTATTGAAATAAAAATACAAACATGTATAAAAAAATATATTTTGATGCTCGTTCACATATTTGTTGATTCCATCTATCCATCTGGTTTTTGGCTTCCCTCGTGGTTTCTTACTAACTATACTGGCATTCATTGGTATGTAGAGGCGTCTTGATGGACTGCTTCGAGCCACATGTCCTGCCCTTCTTGACCTCCTTGCCTTCATATCATATAACTTAATAAATAACATAATCTATAAAGATAGAACATAAAACAATAAATTATTGTTTTATGAGCTATGTAAAATTGGTTCTTGGCAAAGTTTGAAGCAGTATACATTTAGTTCGCTTATGTTTACACCAACGGGTCGTTGTAACTGTATAATTACCTACTTCAGTTATTAAACAGCTTAAAGAGTAGGGGTAGGTTTTTGATAAACTATGAGTTGTTTTCTATCATTGCATCTAAGTTATAAAAGTGTAAAATAGATAGTCGTTAACAATTTTATGGTGTTAGTTTTTTGATACATGCAGTTTTTTTTTTTAAGTTTGTTAACTACGAACCTATGTCATAAGCTATTATTTGTTCACATAGACCAAATGAGCTCCTTTCATGAAATAGCTAAAGCTAATCTGTATAAACTCAGGTGGCAAACAGGTCGGACAAAGGGAAAGAGAAACCTTAATTTAGGGTCTTAATTTCTTAATAAGTCATATCAAGGGTTAATGACAGCCCCCCTGTTGCCCCCTCTTCTCATCCACCCCCTAGGTCGATACTATCTCGGCTAAATTAAGTAGCTAATACCATCACCTAATGGCCACTAATTACTTATATCCAATTACTAACTTTCCAGGTAATTTGTGAATGCTGGAGGTGTTGTATAAGGCTATCGTTTATGATCGATATAATGTACGAGTATCCCAAGCGATTTCTAAACCCTCTCAATGAGATTACTAATCAACAGATTATTTAAATAGATGTAATTATATATGTAATACCTGTGTGTAACTTATTCTTATTCAAGAATCCGAATATCTGCCTAAGAATATTGTTTTTTTATCAATATGTATTTATCAATGTGCTCGACAATTTCAAAAGATTTATATTTGGGATAAACAAGCGTTTGGTGCATGGTTAAATAACCCAGTGAATAATGAAATGCAGTAGCATTGCAGGAAATATCAACATTCTCAATGGAATTTTTTTTTTTTATTTTAATGAAGAGAATTAATACATTCTGCCATAAACTTACGGCGTTAAGTGTTGGTGTTCAAATATTCATTCAATACGACATATGGAGAAATAGAAGTAGAAAAATGTAATCGAAATCGATAGTAATCCCTGAATTAAAATAAAACAAACTAAATTTAAAATAATAATAATAAGGGAATTGGTAAATAAACGAATATACTACTATGCTTTGAATTAATAAAAATATGAATCAATGTCAAAATATTATAAAATAAAACTGATCTAATGAGAACAAAAAAATATGTACAAGACAAAGAAAATTAAAATTAAGTAATATTAAAATAAATACACATTCACACCTATATACAATATTTACACTCTGAATGAAAATTCCGAGCCAAGCCTTGCCATCCCGCGGGGAAGGCATAGTAGGCCTCCAGGAGATCTCAAAGCTTCTCTACCAGCCGCGTCATTGGTATTGAGTATGAAAAAATTTAGATTATTAGGCAAACTGCTTACTTATTTAATTTTAAGTAAATATCAATACAAATTCATATTTATGATTTGATATTTTATGTGAACTTAATACATAAATTTATAAACATCAACAGCTTTACTTGAGAGCGATTTATCTGTTGATACAAAATAAAATCCAATTACTTGAATGTTATTTATCACCTAAAATGCGAAATAACCTAATAAATGAAACCAATTAATTAATAAAACTTTTCTTTTTTTTTTTATTAAATCAAATTGTAAAAAAAGTTTTGAGGATAAATTTTTGCCTAATCTCTTTTAATAAACATTTTTTTCAAGCGAACCTAAGAATTTTCACTTAATGATCTTGCTTGTATGAAGTTGCAGTAATTAATCGAAACATAATGACGCCCTAAGTTCTTGGACTTACTTGGTTACTTGGAACCACCATCGACTTCACGACAAAAGCTAAAGAAATGCTAACACCGTAATGCAAACGAGTTGTTAAAAAATTCAAAGTTTGTGTTTACTGAAAATCTATTTCGAGTTTAAATATTTAGCCAAATAAAAATAATTAGTTAGTGAATAATTAAAACTAAGAAATGTTTATTATAACAATTAATGGTATGCAATTCATGACAGAAATGGATATAGATAAAAACCTATTTCAGGTCCGGTTAAATTATTTTCTGGAATGAAATTGGTAAGCAATTACTTCTAAGACAGTTAATTTAAATGAACTTTCGCTTTCAAGAAAGTTAACATGAACTTGTTAGATTTCTTTTCATTTAATGTTAATGTCCATCCTAATAGAGGAAGAAGATTCTTTAATAGGTTAAAATGGTCATGACCGTAATACTAAAAGAAAACCGAAAAGGAGATAATGTGAGACCTGCTCTATAAGAAGGTATTAGTTAAAGAAGTACGCAAGTTGTGGATGGATACCGTTTTACTTAGCAGAAGAAATCGAATAAAATTGAATTGAACACTACAAATTGATCAAGAAATTACAAAAGGCTTTGCAGGAAGCTGTCAGTGCTGATTGTGTTAATGGTCAAGCAGAACCCATCGTTTGTTGTGCAACTAAATTCCGTGCAACAGTATTCTAAATACTGTCCCATATTATGAAATGATATAGTTGTTTATCTGAAACATCTGAAAAAGATGTTTAAAAAGAAACAGTATGACCATAGTTAGAATTAGTTTACACGATACTTTTTGATGTATGCTAGGTAGTATTCTCGATATTGGGAACTGTGTAAAAACATGTAAAATTTTAATTTTATTTGTTTAGTAAAATAGATAGATTAAAATAATAATTCTTAATAAAAGATAAAAGTAATGTTAATAACCAAAACAACAATGACATTTATGGATTTAACAAAATAAATAATTGACTTCTATGTAAAATGAAAAATATGAATGTAAAAGAGAAAGTGAATTTAAGAAAAAGATGAAGAGAGAAGAAAAAAAAAAGGAGTTAATATAAAATAAAATTTTACAGAACTGAAAATTATAGAAATTATAACAGGATGTCTTGCAGCAGCCTGGGCTTCAGTCTTCGGGTTGTGGTTGGGTTTCCCAAGTTGTAGGTCATTTAGCTGTACGTAACTGGAAGTGAAACTTCATGAACCTTTTTGGATGTAATCCTTTATTGTCTCTATTTGCAATTCTCGATGCAAACTGGCTGTTTCTTACAAACCAAGGAGCATCCACTGTATTTCTTATGACTTTATTTTGAAAAGATTGTAATTTTTTCCTATTCGTAAAGGATGCCGCTCTCCTGACTTCACAACCATACATCTGCATTGGCTTGAGAATAGTTTTAAAAATAAGAATAGCTGTTTTTGGTTTTAATTTGGGTTCTCTATTTAGTATAGGATATAGCATTGCAAACCTTGCGTAGGTCTGAGTTAGTTTGATGTTGATATGGTGGTTCCAGGTAAGGCGGCGATCTAGGTGAATCCCCAGGTATCTTACTGTTTCACTGGCAGGATTCCATTTCACATTTTTACCTTTAAGGATCAGTTCTGGTGGGCGTCTGAGAGTAAAAAGTTTTTAATTTCTTTTTACGATCATTTTGAAAAATCTTGCATAAAAGTCCTACGATCCCCCAGGGAGTGGGGTAAACCTTTTACAATTGTCATTTGCACACCATTTTACTGTAGAATCCATTAAAAGAAGTTAGTTCACAATTACATTTAGTTTAACGCGCAATTTTGATGGATTAAAAATGTGTACCCCTGGAATGTAATTTTCTCTCCTGATTTTGATAGCAAGTAGTTGTTAAAGCAATGGAGCATAACTCATCAAAATCGGAACTGTTCCCCATTTTATATAGAGTTAATTTACAGACTAAGTATTAATGGTTGAGATATTCTGAAATCACCAAGTTTTTTCCTATGTAAATAAGTAAAAATTGTTTAAAAAAAAAAACATGATTTCAATTTTTTTAAAAGTCTAGATAAAAATTTTCAGTTTTATCATATGGGAGATTTAAATTTAAATTTTTACTTTAACCTAACCTTAACCACTCACTTGATCAGTCACGTGACCCATAGCGGGAGGAATTAAATTCAAATTTAGCTCGACTTAACTTTAACCACTTACGTGCCCTCTTTTTAGTTAATTAATTGTACTTCAATTTAAGTGCTAACAGACGTCTGTACCTCCAACTGTTCCTGAGTATGATTTTTCAGTATTCATTTCATGAAATGTTGCTTTTAAAAAAATAATAATAAAATTTGAGCAACACGTACAATTAAATGAACAGTTTTATAATTTGTAAAATGGGGATTGGTCCGCTGTCAAGCAGACTGCCCCCCTAATAGTAGCCGTCTTATATTGTTATATTCTCCACATGTTTGTATGATGTCATTTTATCACTCAATCATTTTATCAACAGCAAATTTACTTGTATATATTTTTGTACAGTTATAAATAAATTATATAAAATATTATTGATCTAACCTAAGCAAGGAGAATACAACCTTTTATTAACTTAACTTTACAGAACCAATTGCATAGCTTAGTGGAATCTACATCAATTTAAAATATCATTGCCAGTCTGAAATATAGAAGGAACATTCTTGTCCTAAGTGCGTGCTTGCACCTACATTGAAACTTTCTAATTTTTTTCACTACAAAGTGAACTAACACTATTTTCAAGTTTTTTCCTTTAAAAATTAATAGCTTGACCTATTTAATAACAGAGTTTCTATTCGGCATCTTTAAAATAAAATTTTCCAACTCAAAATTTTATTCCGCACTTGTCCCGACATGACAACTTAAACTTTGCATAAAAAAAAAAAAATAACGAACCTGAAACCACATATAGTAATAGAAACATCATCAACTAAGTTATTAGAAATAATAATGGAATATCGTTTATTGACTGCGTGTAATATATAAAAGGAAGATGGTTTGGGTGCGGTCAAAAGAAGTAAAATAATTGTTAAACTAATTATTATGAGCCAACATTTCGCCACAATTTGCAGAGCTTCATCAGAGCTAAAAACAGATACAAAGCAGATTAAGCAGATAAAAAAAGAATGTAACAAAGCAAGATAATAGATAACATGAAATAAAAGTGAGGTATGACTAAAAATTATTTAAAATATATAAAAA
>NW_027104717.1:38797-41916 GCF_000696795.3 Halyomorpha halys | reverse complement strand
GAAACAAACACTACGCTACCAATTGAGAGAATAGTTATCCAGCTCTAAGTATTAGATTTTTTAGTACAATAAATAGCAGTTTAAGGTCCAGTTGTGAGGGTACCTACAGATATTCATACAAATAATTTGGGCTAATATTGTTTAGTTACGACAGGTATCGGATTCGGTGTTAGCACTTGAAAATTAATAATAAACCAATAACAATATTATTTCTAACTGACTTTGTTATTATTACTATTTTCTAATAATGTTTCGCAATTCTTGTTTATTTATACTTTTCATTGTACATTTTATTTTTATTTTATTTATTTTTTTTTTTATAAATTTTCACATTTTTTAAATCGCTTTTAGCCATACCTTAGTTTACTTTTATATCATGTTATCTATTCACTTTGTTAAATTATTTCAGTTGTTTGTCTATTTTTTTAGATCTGTAAAGTGGGGCGAAACATTGCCTCACATTATATAGTTAGTTCAAAAATTTAGCTATTTTCACCGTATTAGAACCATCTTCCTTTTATAAAAAATAATTTTTACATGTTTCATTATATTGTACAAATACATTGTGAAATGATTGGACTCGAAATTAATTTGCATTAATGCATTGATAACTTTAAGTGCTTTTTTCTTTCTTTTTTTTTTTTAAATGATCATCAAACCATCATTGGATTTTTGAAATGTTTTCGACTTCATCGGAAGAGAGTAGAAATGCTCAAATGAACACTTCCCCGAAAGGAGTTCCTATATTGGATTCCTCAAGCACCTAGAACCACCACGACAGCTCATAATCTGCCGATATTACACAGCTCCTAAATCGTCTCATAAGAACTCCCGATGCTCATATTTTATACGATAAAATATTTTCTGTTTTTGATTTAGTATTTTGTTATTTTTTCGTCTGAGAAAATGCACGTATAATTTTGGTTGGTTAACCAGAATTAATTTTTTTTTTAATGAACGTATCAACCAAAGTTCTAGAATTACAATTTCTTTGAGTTTTCATATTTTTTTTTTTTTAAATACGTTAAAGATTTTTTTTAACGTACAATCAAATCAATACTCTAAAATATTTTTTCATCAAACTATGATTTACAACATAAAATCCTAATAATCCCAGGAAAATTACTAACACGATTTCACTGTTGTTTTACTTACTTTTTTGTCCATAAAAATTCTCGTATGTACTAGGAAACTGACTATAATTACGCTTTTTCGTTTTCTATTTTTTAAGTTATTATAATTCCTCTCTACTTTCATTTTTTCTTAAAGATTTAATTCATTTTCTTTAAATACCTTAATAGAATTTTTTTTAATGTCCAAACAGAAAAAGACTTTTTCTCTTATATTATTTCTCATCAACTTTTTATTTACTTCTATATTTAAATTATAAAATAATCAAACGTTAATATAGGATGCGTTTAGCAGCCTCAGGAAAACATTTGTACTAAACTCAATACAATTTCATAACATACTTGAGTATGCTATTTTTGTATTTATTTACTTTTTTTGTCCGTAAAATCCTCGTATTTATTATCAAAGTGGCTATAATTACACTTTTTTTTCTATTTTCTAACTAAAAAAGAGAAATTATTATTTCTTTCTACTTTCTTCTCAATTTTAATGTGTATAATTAGTTTTCTTTAAATACCTTAATAGATTATTTTTTTAAATGCCCAATCAGAAAAATACTTTTTCTCTTATATTAACTCTCATAAAACTATTTATTTACTTTCAAGTCTAAAATCTGTTGTAAACGAGAAAATTGAACTAAACGCATTGGTAATCCAAAAACTTTTAAATGAGTTAGCACTTGAAAATTAATAATAAACCAATAACAATATTATTTCTAACTGACCGAACAATTTATAATGATAATGTATAATGTTTAAAAAGGTTAAATTCAAATATTTACTAACCCAGAACAAGAGTTGTAATTTTCAAGGCATCATTAGACGCCAAATTGGCTGCTGCTTGAGAATTAAACATAGAATTCAAATTAGAGTAATTAAGTTGTCTGCATAATGAAGCTAGATGCATGAAATTTAATTAGATCTTGAAATAATTATTTTATTTTTTTTGACACTGAATTCCTTTTCCTGAATTAACCTTTGCCTATTCACAAATTTTTAAGGGACATCTTCTTTAGTAGACAAAACAAAAAAAAGTTAAAGGTCAAAAATTAATAATATTATTATTATGGTCTGTATTTCTCGCTATTGCGGGTTGAGTATCTGAAGTGGGGGACTTACTGTTGTTGTGCGGTGAGAACTGTTGAGCCTCTCTTAGCACGGCCATAGGCACCGCCAAACCATTCATGCTTGCCACTGTTCATTTTTTTATGAGACCATTCATTGATATTATTAATATTGGATATTAATAAGTTATAGTAACACCTTCTAATATATATATATACATATATTTCAATTCTATCGCCAATTCCTGGTGTTTCCTCAGTTTTTGTCCCACAGTGGAGCTTATATTACTATCGTTGGGGATCCCAACATACATAAGTTCCGCTTTTTTTTTCTTAGGTCTATAAGGAGGATGTATGCCTTATTATGGCGTACTGTATGGTCTATAATAATGGATTCAGCCCAATATAGCCTGAGGGAATCTTTTTGGACGAGACTATTTGGGTGGTACTTGTAATATGTGCTCTTATCTTCAATTAAGTTGTTCTTCAACGCCAGGTCTTGATGCAAAATTTTGGCCACATTGTTGTGCCTCTGCAGATATTCAGTACCAACCAGCATTCCACATCCACCAGTGATATGTTGGATCGATTCGAGTGTTACTGAGCATAATCGACACATCTGTTTTTGTTGTGTCTTTTAGCACATGCTTCCTATATGATCTCGAGGCAATCACTTGATCTTGAATAGCAAACACAAATCCCTCTGTCTCAGGGAATTGCTTTCCAGATTTTAACCATTCAACTCATATTTTTCTATGAAGGCTTCATTCAGTTGGTTATAGAATCTCCCATGCAGAGACTTGATTTCCCACTCTACCAGTCGTTCATTTTGTGACACGATTGTTGATTCAATAACTTTTCTCAGATTAAGTGCAGTTAAACCAGTCCATCCTTAAGATGGCGAAATAAACCCCTGTTGTTTTTG
>NW_027104717.1:30654-32240 GCF_000696795.3 Halyomorpha halys | reverse complement strand
TTCTTTAGTAGACAAAACAAAAAAAAAAAAAAAGTTAAAGGTCAAAAATTAATAATATTATTATTATGGTCTGTATTTCTCGCTATTGCGGGTAGAGTATCTGAAGTGGGGGACTTACTGTTGTGCGGTGAGAACTGTTGAGCCTCTCTTAGCACGGCCATAGGCACCCCCAAACCATTCATGCTTGCCACTGTTCATTTTTTTATGAGACCATTCATTGTAATTATTAATGGAGTTATAGTAACACCTTCTTATATATATATATATATTTCAATTCTATCGCCAATTCCTGGTATTTCCTCAGTTTTTGTCCCACAGTGGAGCTTATATTATTATCGCTGGGGATCCCAACATAAATAAGTTCCGCTTTTTTTTTCTTAGGTCTATAAGGAGGATGCCTGGCTTATTATGGCGTACTGTATGGTCTATAATAATGGATTCAGCCCAATATAGCCTGAGGGAACCTTTTTGGGCGTGACTATTTGGGTGGTACTTGTAATATGTGCTCTTATCTTCAATTAAGTTGTTCTTCAACGCCAGGTCTTGATGCAAAATTTTGGCCACATTGTTGTGCCTCTGCAGATATTCAGTACCAACCAGCATTCCACATCCACCAGTGATATGTTGGATCGATTCGAGTGTTACTGAGCATAATCGACACATCTGTTTTTGTTGTGTCTTTTAGCACATGCTTCCTATATGATCTCGAGGCAATCACTTGATCTTGAATAGCAAACACAAATCCCTCTGTCTCAGGGAATTGCTTTCCAGATTTTAACCATTCAACTCATATTTTTCTATGAAGGCTTCATTCAGTTGGTTATAGAATCTCCCATGAAGAGACTTGATTTCCCACTCTACCAGTCGTTCATTTTGTGACACGATTGTTGATTCAATAACTTTTCTCAGATTAAGTGCAGTTAAACCAGTCCATCCTTAAGATGGCGAAATAAACCCCTGTTGTTTTTGTGAGAAAATATTGGCGTAGGGTCTCTTCCTGTTTGCGGCAAGCTTCTTAAATATTTAGTAAACCACGTCCTTCTTCTTTAATAGGTTAGTATAGACGAGCTTTAGAGGATATTGGGTGGTGGGTCCTTTCTGGTGTGAGAGTTGTTCGTACAAGGCGATCCATCGCGTTGGCTGGTGTTTGACCACTACACTATGTCGAAGCTATAACTTAGAGCAGGTATAGCCCAGGTGTTGATGTCCTTCATTTTTTCCTTTCTAGTTAGTTGGGTTTTAAGCACCTAATTTTGAGAATTGCTAAAAATTCTTGTTGCATATCTTTTTGGGATATTTTAAGGTGCAGTTGCAAGCCCAAATATTTATACAATTTTTTGGCTCCAAGTTCTTTATGTACTCTTTTTTATTAACCAGAATATTCTGTTGATTAACCACTTTCCCCTTGGTTACATGGAGCACTGCACATTTATCGAGGACAAATAACGTCATGCAGAAGCAAATTGGGCTTATGTATCAATAATGATAATAATATTGTACAAATACATTGTGAAATGATTGGACTCAAAATTAATTTGCATTAATCCTTTGATAACATTAAGTGTTTTTCTTTTTTTTAAATGATC
>NW_027104717.1:25413-28059 GCF_000696795.3 Halyomorpha halys | reverse complement strand
CTTATTATGGCGTACTGTATGGTCTATAATAATGGATTCAGCCCAATATAGCCTGAGGGAACCTTTTTGGGCGTGACTATTTGGGTGGTACTTGTAATATGTGCTCTTATCTTCAATTAAGTTGTTCTTCAACGCCAGGTCTTGATGCAAAATTTTGGCCACATTGTTGTGCCTCTGCAGATATTCAGTACCAACCAGCATTCCACATCCACCAGTGATATGTTGGATCGATTCGAGTGTTACTGAGCATAATCGACACATCTGTTTTTGTTGTGTCTTTTAGCACATGCTTCCTATATGATCTCGAGGCAATCACTTGATCTTGAATAGCAAACACAAATCCCTCTGTCTCAGGGAATTGCTTTCCAGATTTTAACCATTCAACTCATATTTTTCTATGAAGGCTTCATTCAGTTGGTTATAGAATCTCCCATGCAGAGACTTGATTTCCCACTCTACCAGTCGTTCATTTTGTGACACGATTGTTGATTCAATAACTTTTCTCAGATTAAGTGCAGTTAAACCAGTCCATCCTTAAGATGGCGAAATAAACCCCTGTTGTTTTTGCGAGAAAACAACCCCCAGGTGCTGATGCCCTTGCTTGCCCAGGTGTTGATGGCCTTCATTTTTTGCTTTCTAGTTAGTTGGTTTTAAGCACCTAATTTTGAGAATTGCTAAAAATTCTTGTTGCATATCTTTTTGGGATATTTTAAGGTGCAGTTGCATGAGCAAATATTTATACAATTTATTGGCTCCAAGTTCCTTTATTTACTCTTTTTCATTAACCAGAATATTCTGTTGACTAACCACTTTCCCCTTGGTTACATGGAGCACTGCACATTTATCGAGGACAAATAACGTCACGCAGAAGCAAATTGGACTTATGTATTATTATTATATTTATTTGTTTTCTAGGGCAACCCCAGTTAGCCAGTACAATACCTAGTATCCCATACGTCACTAGATACTTAACAATGCAAATGAAACAAACACTACGCTACCAATTGAGAGAATAGTTATCCAGCTCTAAGTATTAGATTTTTTATTACAATAAATAGCAGTTTAAGGTCCAGTTGTACCTACAGATATTCATACAAATAATTTGGGCTAATATTGTTTAGTTACGACAGGTATCGGATTCGGTGTTCTAGATAAGTGGAAAAATTTGACAAAAAATTACAACCATCCTCCAATGCCGTTCCATCAAATCCATTTCTATGTTCGTTGAATAACCGCCGGTATGGGAGGTTTACGACATGATATTCATATACACCATTCTTGAATCGTCCAGAAAAAAATTTGTATACATTTTTCTATAAAACTTTCTTTTTCAATCTTCGATGTTTGGACTATTTTATAGCACTCCCTAGTGGCGTTGCAGATTGCCCGAAGCTAAAATCTAATATAACCATTTAGAAAATTTTACCTACTTTAATTTTATCTCCATAACTTTTTATTTATTACTAAAAAAAAAATGATTAATGATAGAAATATGTGCATTTACGTCTATAATAAAGTATAGCCTTTTTTGAATGTTTTTTTTTATCTTGATTTTGTTTCTATTAGATTCAGCGTTCAAAAAATTAATCAAGGAACATGTATGACTAGTACCAAAACTTATATAACATCAAAATATCCTCCCTCTCTAAAAATACCCGTCCACTATAGGAATTCGTTTTGTACTTGAATTTTCAATAATATAATATAGGAAACGTTTTGACAAAATTTTATCAAAAGACCAATTATAAATACATAACGTTCGATTTTAACTATAATAGTAAGAAATAAGTAACAATCCTTAATTAGAAGTGAGGAGTGGGGAAACGAATCAATTCAGAAAATTCAATAAGAACATGCTACAACGGTAAACTGCATAGAATGACTACTCTTAATCGGTAACAAGAAACTCTTGAGTATTATGGTGGAATGCTAACAGGTACTTTAACTGGTTTACTGGAGCGAATAATTGGCACTTTCTGAGCGACGTGAAGTTGATACATTTTTCCTAGTTGCAGATGTATAATATTTATACCGTTATATATAACTGACGTTAAGTCAGTTAATAGTTTAAATTAGTCTATTGTATGATTTTGTAAATTTAAATATATTTGATGGCAAACTGAAAGATTTTTTTTATCTTAGGGAGAGCCTCCTAGGGCACGCCTAGCCACTAAAAAGTGAGTATCCTATAAATAAAGGGAAAACCTAGCGGTTGAGCGTTGTTCTGACCAAATCTCCTCTCTGCCCACCATTGTTATAGAAACAGTACTTACATCGTACAGAACGGTTCATGTGTTGTAGTTTTTTTTTTTTTTTTTATTACTGACTATTGTGTTTTCTCACAGCTTAACTCAGTGACTGGTTTTGTACTTACCAAAACCTACCATGCATTAAGCATATTACACCTACTTCTAGTATTCTTCAAAGTCTGTCCGAGTTCTTATTTTTTTCTGTTAGGAGTTTCAGAAACAGCATTTACTAAGTATTTGTGTATCTCCATTTCTGTTTGTATTATATATCTTTATGGCTTCCATTTGGGTACTGACCTACAGTTCTTAGAAATGTACTACCTAAATATTTAAACCAAAAGCTGGATACCACAGATTCACTGCCTATGGCATTCTAGACATAATTGTGTAAAATTTT
>NW_027104717.1:18058-25175 GCF_000696795.3 Halyomorpha halys | reverse complement strand
TTGCTTGGCTGTGGCTGGTCTACGATTTCGATGTCTTCTGCTGCTTCCTTTTACTCTCTTCCTAACACGCACTCTCCGAGAGTGATCTCCTTTTGGTTTACTCCTCGATGGAATTATTTTGTCCCATTTACTTTCCTCCCGGTCATTTTATTGGCTGATCAAATTTTAGGGGTGGAAACTAAAACTCTATCTAACATTGAGACGGACTCTTGACTCTTCGATCTCAAAAACACTTTCATGTTTTTCTGCTTCTCATTATAGCTAAGTGATCTTACCGAAGGCCTAGCCGGGCACCCCGCACATCTGTTGGCTCTTTGTTCGAAGAGGTACTTAGTACCTGCTTGGAAGTACTCAGCAATACTTATCTAGAGCGGTGTTCCCTTAACGATTTGTTCCACCCGGAAGAGCCAATCCTTAGTATCTACGAGTCGGTCACTGCTATTATCAACATTCAGAAAATCTATTAAACTAACCCTGATGTCTCCTTTGCCCAGTATTCCCAATACATAATATTATCTATGACAGATAAATTTTTCACACATGATATTCTAATAACTAAATCTAGCCTAAATTGATAATTAAATAAGGAAATTAAAATTTGCTGTAAAATTACAGTGCTTTAACTACAATTGATGTGAAAAGTCTTTTCGCTGTTATAGACTTCAATTTTAGTCAATGCCTAGACAACGTCGGCGGCTCACGGAACTTGTTAAGTCAATTCAAGGTTTAATTGTTTAGTGAATATTACATCTAACTGAGGTAAATGGAATAGAATTCCGCGTCTTGTCGCTAGACTTGCAAATGAGGAAGGGATGAATGTTAGTAGTTGCCTAACTTTCCCAATGGTTGACATACTATATTTATCCTATTTAGTCATCTTTAAGAAGCCCCAATTCGGTAATTAGTTAACATTATAAACTTTTTAATTAATTTGATATGACTATATTATTATCAAATTTTAGATGTATTCGAATTTGGGTAATTATTCCAAAGACAAAATCTAATCGTGGGATTAATTTAATGAATTTCTTAAAATTTTATTACACAATAGAATTTCTTGTAATTAAAGTTGTTATTGAACTGCAAAGTTGATTTAGAGAATCAAGCCATGCAAATTAATCAATTTTCTTATCACACCATTACAATCCTTCGTTAAACTGAATGTATAATGTGTATACACAAAGATTTATTTGCCCATTGAGATCTCGCCACCAATGTATACCAGCTGTTCGTTGCCTGCCTCGTTTAAAGAACTATGAAACTGCTCCATTTTATAAAACACCAATTAAGGAAACAATATTTTCTATTTTACTTTTCCAGAGATGGGTGTTAAATCAAAATCAACTCGGGTGAAGAAATATGTTAACTAAAAAAATTAATTGTTGACTTCAGTGGGAAAATAGCATTAACTAGTTTTATTTTTAGTTCATTTTACTATTATTACTAATCAGTTCGATACGAAAGAAAAATTTGTTTTTGTTTAAGTTTATGATTGGTTTTAAGTTCTTGCTCACTCAATGATCTCTTATTTTCAATATTTAAACCATATTTACAATTCTCTCAATTCGAATTTGGATTATTCTTTTAATTATTCATTTTTACATTATTTTTAATAATTGTTTTTTTTAATAGTAATATTGACTACTGGCGTTATTTGAAACGGGGACTGAGATTTATGCTATTGTTTTATAACACTGCTCCCTCCATCAGTAATTATTTAGTTATGACTTTAAAATAAACATGTGTATTCGTTTATGTGTACATGTGTACGATGTATTTGTAACATTGAAATAACATGACCTTTTTAATATTCTAATTGAGATTTCTTGGTATCATAAGTTTTCAGACTTCTTCATATGTAACATATTCAAAATAGAAATGTAATAACAATTTCCATTTAATTCCATTTAATTTTTTTTTAATTATTAAATATCAATCAACAAAATGATTGAGGGTAAAACCGACAATTAAACCCAAATATTTAATATTAAACTATATAATTCTTTAAAAAAAATATTAAACTTAAAAATATATACAGAGAGTTAAAATAATCTCAATGTCAGTTCTGACACAAACCTGGAGTTGGTTGTATCACAGCAATGTAGAACAAACTGTAATAGACAATTGAAATGAGTTATAAGTTTAATTTAATTTTCGCATTTTATTTTTTTGCTCTGTTTGTTATTTTACAACTCTAATTTCCCATTTTATTCATTAAATTGTTATTTATATTTATTGCTGAATTACTTTCCATATTTTATAATATTTATTGGTTGAAAAATATTTTAAAATAGTATGTATATTTTTTTGCATTTATCTTTAATTTATATGTTATTTTAATGGTTTCACTTTTCAAATTTTTAATATATATATCATTAGTTTCTTTTTATATCCATTTCAGTATCATAGTCCCATTTATATATTTTTTTTTATACAATGAAAAAACTCGCTATTATGATATTGATCTTAGAAGCAGGTTGAGGAACATTTCGAACACAATTTGATATGTCTGAAGACACTAATATGTTTTGAATCGGCATTGTCACGATCCGATATAGTTAATATCTGTACAAAATATAAATTTTCTCTGCATTTTATGATGATGAATTGTCGTTATCATTGGTATTTGCGCAAAAGAGTTCTCTTATGTTCTTCTATGTACATGAATATTTATTCATTTTTCTACAAAATCTTTTCCTTTTTTATGTCGCAGAAAGATTATATTTCCGACGCTTTCGGTATCAAAAAAATGAGATAGGAGCCTATAAGATTCCTGGAGAGGGAGGTTTTCTCCAGCATAAGTAGCCGGAGAGAGATGCTTTATTCCGTATGGAAGGGGAGATGCTCTCTTTGGGAGGAAATGACCTAGAAGAAGGTATTATGTTGCAGCGACAGAACAGCCGGCGCACCATTCAATACCGCCATCTTTGTCGGCATCAGGAATTTGTAAAGCTTTTGGCCCCCCCTTATCCAGTTTGTATCTTATCTGCTACATTTAACTTTGTCTCGAGTATACGGTATATTTCTTAGCGAAGAAGAGTTAAAAGTAATGAAAATTATTAGCAATTCTCAAACGAGCCATGAATAATGCCTTAGGAATAAAATGTATATAAATTATTAAATTTAATATAAATTAATAAATATAACAAAAAACGTAGAGTAATCCTAATAAAAATCCTATTTTTTTTTCTTCACTTTAATACATTAAAACATAATGTAATCAATATTGTAGAAGGATAGTCCAGGTGGCGGTCAATAAAGGTTTCAGAATAGTAAAAGAAAACTATTTCTTGTAAACCAACGTTTCTCCCAACCTTGCAGGGCTTCGTCAGGCTAGATGAAAAAACAAGATACAAACATTTCAGAGTTAACAAATCATTTCAAAACAATTGTTATGTTTTAAAGTATATAAAAAGTAATTGATAATAACAATATAAGAAGACCTTATATCAGAATTTTTTTGTTTTCTGACATCATCAATATCTTTATTTATAAACAAATACAATACATACAACATATAAACATGCATTAAAATAACTCTTGTTTCGCCAGAATTTTAAGAAATGTTTACTGGATCCGCTGAAGGTGGGTTTACAGTCGTAGCATAAAGCCAGGGGACAAATAATGGGGAGGGACCATTCCGGCTGATGGTGTGAATAACGTCATGACCGAAGTCCTTACCTCGGCGAGAACGTCAACCAAGGGGACCATGCGTTGCCACTTCCTAGGTGTTGTTGGAAAGGTGATTTCCCTGAATAGTAGGTTGACACAGGGCCTATCTAGTGTGACGCCCAGGTAGAGATCTCCTGGAGGTAGAGATCTCCTGGTCAACCTCATCGAGTTTGAAGGAGGTAGGCAGTGGCTTCTTTCCTTTTTGAAACGACATCACGATGGCGTCTGTTTTGTCTAGGTTCACCCTAATCCCAATATGTTTAAGTGCATCAGTGATGGTGGCCGCAGCGTCTTTGGCGTGGATTAGGGCTGTTTTGGTATTGATTCTGGAGACGTAGAAGCCGATGTCGTCCACATAGGTACTCTATTGCTACTACCGCGCTGTAAAGACGACGAACAGTATGGGACCTTGAGGTACTCCACAGGTGGTGGGGACTGGAGAGGAGAAACTCTCGCCAACCCGTACGACGAAAAATCTTCCGCTTCCAATCAGTCAGCATAGTGTGGTGGGAAATCCGAATTCCTCTAGTCGGCGGAGTCTTGGCGGAGGCTTGGGTGCAATCTAGTTAGATGAAGGCTGTCGCGCACTTTTCTTCATCTGCTTCGTTAGGTGGTGCTCAAAGGCGATTCCTGGTTGAAATCCGGTCTGCTCTGGTGGAATGACGTTTTCCTCATTGCATTGTTCCAACAGGCGATGAGTCGTTCAAAAACATTGTTCAATTTCGAGAGAAGGCTGATCGGATGATAGCGTTCGGTTCCTTTCTTCCCCGGCTTGAGAAGTGGCACCACGCTTATACTTTTTTTTAAATCACTATCATATTGAAAGGAAGTTGAACATTTATAAATGATACAATAAAAACAAATTGGAGGACAAAAGGTAATGTATAGAACACGTAAATCCATACGGTGGGAAAGTACGAGAATTACAAACATGAGTTGAAGATTTTCAGTAGGAAGGCTCTATGCTTATATAAGAATTTTGTTTTTCATAACCCCTATTTATGAATTTCATTTATAGTTTTTAGCATGAATATATATTTCGGTCCTGCACTGTTTCCTTCTTCTGTGGTGGACTACATTTTAAGGAGTATATAAGAATAATTATGAAATACGTTTTAAAAAATTTTATTAAATGGGAATCAACAGAAAATAAACACTAAAAACCGTAAACGTAAAAATAAAATGTTTATATTTGTTTGACAATTTTTTTTTTATTGTAAATCTATACAATAATGAATGTAAATTACGAATATACCTCTTTTTCAGTTGATTTTAAATCACTATCATATTAAAAGGATGTTGAACATTTATAAATTATATAATAAACAAAACTTTGGGGACAACAGGTAATGTATAGGACACGTAAATATCCATACGGTGGGAAAGTACGAGAATTACAAACATGAGTTGAAGATTTTCAGTAGGAAGGCTCTATGCTTATATAAGAATAATTATGAAATACGTTTTAAAAATATTTATTTGATTTTTATTAAATGGGAATCAAAAGAAAATAAACACTAAAAAGCGTAAACGTAAAAATAAAATGTTTATATTTGTTTGACAATTTTTTTTTTATTGTAAATCTATACAATAATGAATGTAAATTACGAATATACCTCTTTTTCAGTTGATTTTAAATCACTATCATATTAAAAGGATGTTGAACATTTATAAATTATATAATAAACAAAACATTGGAGAACCACAGGTAATGTATAGGACACGCTTACTGGAGCCTCCTCAATTTCTTGTGATGTAATAATTCTTTGTTTAGGAGCTGTGTTATGAAAATTTCGCGTGTCGAATCTATGATAACGTAATTTAATCCAGTTCATTGGAGACCAGAATGAATACTTAGAGGTCACAAAGTTGAAATTCAATATCATCATCTCAAAAACTTAAATAAGCAAATTTTCAGACCTTCTCCATAACTTTCCAGGTAAAAGCACCATTGACCTGGATTATATAAGCACACACTGGTCTCAATTGAGAATATTTAATACTACTACATTGCTTCCAAACTCGCCTCAAAAGACATATTCGGTAAGAAAGCGAAGGTTAGCCGGAGAGAACACAATATTGGAAGAGGGTGAATGGAGGTGGTACAGATTGGACTGTGTACGGAAAGGATTGATGACAAATTGGACGGAGGTGATGGAACTTGATTGATGGACCACCTTCCAACAGCCGGATTATTCCATAACGGCCCACGCGAACATTTTCTTAACCATCTCTCGCGAAGCGGCTGCTTTTGACAGATAAGGTTTTTGTTTAATTGATAATTTTATTGTTTACCAATACCATTTCTACTTCATATACATGAACTAGCTAAAACCAATTTAGAATGGAAACTATTGACTCATTGTACGTTTTGGCACTATATATACCACAAGGCTAGGTTAAGTTATAATTTGAGGCGGATAAATGCAAAAGGGGATAAAATAAAGTAGAAAGTAAACAGTTAGAGGATTGTTAAAACAATAGTTTATTATAAATCAATCAAAGGTTCAACAGAGCTACAACAGAAGTAGAGTAAACTATATCAAAGTAGAAACACTATTCTACTTACCTAAAACAATTAAAATGAATAAAAGTCCCTTTCCACAGTTTCAATGAATCTAACAGTGTATTATTATAATTAATTGAAAGTATCTTTCTAAATGTATTATAATGAACAAAAAGCTAATCATTTAAAAACAACAAATATTTCTTATCATGATAGTTCACATTTGTCCCGCTGGGAGTGCTTGGTTGGAAGAGCAGCACATATGTGTAGAACAGAACAGTGGTAGGGAACATCGCTCGATGTATGTTGCATTTAGATTGAAATATATCCATAACTAAAATTCGTAGCTGTGAGGGAAATTTTCATTATTTAATATTCTTTGTTTTGAGCAATAATCTAAAATTTCACCTGGACGCTTCACCGAGTTAGAAAGGCGAAGAATATAAAAAATGGCAGCAAAAATGAAATTATTACAAACTTTTGAACATTTAAATTAAATTATCTTGAAAACTAAAAGGAGTTGCATACTGTAAGTGAGGGAAATTTTCAAAATTACATTCTCTTTAAATATTATTTAATAATTATAATTAAATAGGAAAAAAAAAATTGTTGTTTTTTTGTAAATTTTACAAAAAGGTTTTACTTTACTTCTGTCGACCAATATTAAGACTGCCACATTTCTTCTTTTTTTTTTAACAACTGACCCCTGGATGACCCCAAAACCCACAGTAGTTGACTCACGGCAACAGTGTAACAGAAAATAATTTTCTGTATAGCCGGATTCGAACTCGGAACCTTGGAGTTAGCAGCCACGCGCCTAACCCCGGGGCTACCGTGCTCCCCATTCCATACTTTGTATACTTTTTTTTTTAATAATCAGTCAAATATTGATGCCATTTACACCGTTTTTTAAAAATATTTGTGAATAAAGGTGGTATA
>NW_027104717.1:14607-17107 GCF_000696795.3 Halyomorpha halys | reverse complement strand
GAAGCGTGGAGGAGTCTTATTGTCGCCTTCTGTTCAACCTTTTGCTTTTAAAAGCCCTTATGTAACCCTGTAAAGTGGGGCGAAACGTCGAACATCAAAATAGTTATAAACTATTTGTTCTTTTTTTGACCGCAACCCTGACCATCTTATATTTAAATTTTTACGGTCAACAATATATACATATTTATTTAATTTTAATTTTAAAATCTTTCCAATTATTCAAATCATATGACAATGATAATACAGGATTGGGAGTATAAAACGAAAACTATGCTACAGAAAATAATGATTAATATTAGGACAAGATAAACTAAAGAACTTTAAATATAAATTAAAATGCAAAGACTGTTGCTAAATTTATATAGAGGAAACAAATTAGAATCAAAATTAATAAAAAAAATAAGTTCAAAAATCAGCCGTAATTGTTGCACTTGAACATGATAAACCTGCGGCTAGTTTAGCGTATTTTTAATAATTTTTGTTTTATGTTGTTTAATTTGATTTATATATTTTTTTATATTCCCCTTTGTACATTTGGTGACAGCCGTGTCATTATATTTTATATATTATGTTCTTTCTGTATTTAGTTTCTATTTTGTCCTTCAAATTATTATTTTCTCTACTATGTTATCGTTGTACAAACCAAATCCTATCTTTTCATGGTCATATGATTTAAAAATTGTTTTAAATGGATATTAAATAAGACGTAATAGTAACTCCAGCACATGTTGCGGGCATAGTAAAGGTATAAAAGTGCGACCAAATTTAGAATAATATCGTTGATAATCATCATAAATAATTTTACAAAAGTCAATTAATCCATTACCGAAAAAAAGAAATAATGGAAGAGAAATGAAAATAAAAAGGCAAAGACTAAAAAGTGGAGAGCCAAGAGTGTTGAGGTGTCACCTAAGCAACCTCTAGTCTGCCTCGGCACTGGTTTGATTGAGCATCGCCGATCTCTTATCTTAGAGTGATGTTTTTAAAAGTACAATTGCAAACAGACCCTCTCCAAATTTAGCTTTCTTTTGTCTGGTTTCAACAAACAACAATAAATTGGTCCTCGGATATCCCACCATACCACATTATCTTAATCAAGCTCAAATCCATTTTAGAGGTGAGGTGCTTTTTATTACAATGCTTTTGTAGGTAAGTATATTACCTACCCATCCGGTCCAAGAAGAGTTCCAGTTTGTTCTGTGCAAGCAGAGATGTGCGTAGATATGGCATGCACCTCGAATATTTCCACGCCAATCCTAGTTTCCGTAATGGCTAGATGAGCTGAATCGAATCAAGTCTGTCTCCAATCTCCGATGAAATCAAAAAAAGGATTTAGCTTTAACATGATATTTATTCTATGAAACGGACAAAACTTTCAGTTAGGCTTCATATTATAAGAACAAATTGCTCATTTTTTTAAAACATAGTTCCTAATATGGTGAATAATGGGCCGCTAACGTTAACACACGAGTTGGTGAAAAATAAAGAATACAAACCATGGTGTTTTCTCACTGATTTAATGTTGCTCATAAATTTATTTTTATTTTTCTCGAATGTCTTGATAGTATATAGCTCACTTTCTTGTATAAGCGTTGGTCAAGAAACAGTGCTGCCATCAAAGTACCCTCACCCCTGGCTCTTCATGAGATGCAATAGTCTTTTTTCTTAATCTCTAATGTAAAATGTTACTTCTACGTATGTATTGTGCAAAGAGTCTAAAATTACGATTATATTTTGATATAAAAAGATGGTCGGGGGAGCTGTCAGTAAATATACTAATTGAAGTTAAGTATTTATGCCAACGTTTCGATCTGAATTTCAGGCCTTCAGCAGGGCTGAAAAACTAAATGAGATAACAACGTTAGCACGGTCTGATTTTATTTAACTTTTTTAATCTTCTATTAATATCATCAACTATCTATTTAATTTATTGTTATGTATATTTCCAAGATTGTATGTTATTATTATCTTCTAATTTTAAACTTTTCTTTGAATTAAGGTTGTTACTAGATTTTGTTTAACGATGGCCTGAAATTCAGGTCGAAATGACAGCACAAATAAATATGTTTTAATTGTTATTGTATCTTAATTGATGGCCGCTCCCACGACCATCTTCTCCTCATATCAATCTAAGCTTATTTACTAATACCTCATAACGATAATATTTTGATTTTTAAATTTTATATATTTTCACAAAATGTCGATATAGCAGTCTAAAGCTAAAAGCTAAAAACGATTTATTTACTAATTGGTGTTGTATTTGAACCTCTCTGAAAAAGAATACTTCGTATATATTAAAACCGTACTCTACTAATACCATATTTATACTGATTTCTGTATAAATGACTATGTGTGAGTGACAAGGCCACAGATGAAAAACGAGGTGTCTCACTTTTTCCTTAATGTTTATATTATACTACATTATATTATATTTCGTAAAAAAAAAAATTATATTAGAATTGCCTGTATATGTTACGCACATATTTCAATTTTATGAAGT
>NW_027104717.1:12861-13818 GCF_000696795.3 Halyomorpha halys | reverse complement strand
AAAAAAAAATTATATTAGAATTGCCTGTATATGTTACGCACATATTTCAATTTTATGAAGTTGGAGCTAGTTTTAATATTTTTTGCCCTTGCTATCGTTTACGTTATCCAAAAATCTAAGAGAAACCTTGACGTTATCAATTATAAAAACATTCAGTGCACCCAAATCCTCACCTACATATAGCGGATTTTAGAACGGGTAAGTTTTAAACAAAAAAATGAGTAAAATTTCTTTCTTTTATAGTGGGTGAAGTTTGATCAAATAAATTGCCGACCTAGGCAACAAGGAGTGGCCGTAAATAAACAAAGACAAGTAAATATTACCCTGTATAATTTATTCAGTGTGGCCCGTCCTTACAACACAATCCCCATTTTCTTTTTTCTTTTATTTTTCATAAGAGCTACTTTCATTTTATATTCTGTTTTGTTTTATTATCGATAAGGGGAATCTTTGGGCTGTGCTGTTAGAGGAAAATTTTATCTTGAAAAATTTATACCTATTTTAACGAATATGTCGACTTGTTGACTGACATTCCTTTTTTACGTGTAAATAGATAAATATAATAATAATGTATTTATTGGCCTATAAATTATTGGATGTGAGGTGTAAATTTATATTTAAGGTGTGCTAATTTATTATATTATTGTTTGTTAAAATTGTTATAAATGGAGAATAAAAGCTGTTATTTATAGATTGTGCTTCAGAACGACCAGGGTCCTGTTTCATAATGAAAGCTAATAGCATTAGTTCAAAATACAAGTATAGAAACAACGTGTTAGTTACACAAATACTTATTTTTTAATAATAAAGTCGATTTATAAGTTAAATCGAAAAGGCTAATAGTATTAGTTTGTACTTTATTATGAAACCGGGCCCAGATTGGCCAAAACTTTATATATTTAAAGAAATAATAAGGAGATATTTAAATATTATTTTATTTAAACAATAAAAACCAGT
>NW_027104717.1:10420-12535 GCF_000696795.3 Halyomorpha halys | reverse complement strand
AATTTAAATCGTTCTGTTGAAAGCTATCAAGATGTAAAAATTAAAGATTGTCAATTTATCTTTTATATTCATTTTATACAATTGGAAAAAAAAATGTATACAAAAAAATTATATTTTCAGATTTTAAATAATATTTTTGTTAATAATTAGTCATTGAAATAATCGTAAGAAGTTATTAAATCAAATTTGTTTTGTTTTTTTATCTTCTATCACACTTTATCTTCATAATAGAATAAATATTTAATGTGTTAACAGTTTCTATAATTCATAAAATGCTATCATTATAAATAAATTTAACTTACATTTGAATTTCCTAGATGGCTGTCCATTACTAAAACAACATAGTGTGAGCCCAACTGATTTCGAAACGTTTTTAAACAGAAAAACCTCATCACATATAAAAATAAAAAAAAATAAATACTCAAATGTAATAACACTACACATATTAATACACTTTTAAAATATATTAAGAATTAAAAAAAAAAAAATGAAGCAATGAACCGGAACGAACCAAATGGAACTATGATCAGAAAGAGACTGAGGCATTGTTATGAGACCTAGATATAATTAAGTTATATGAAAGCGCTGATTTGATTGGCTGACGGTTCGCGCCATCCGTTAATCCCTCCACTGTTTTGTCTAGACTAGTCAAAACATTACCTTTATTTGATTCTAGAAATATTTTACATCTAAATAAAAATAGGAGTCTAATTTATGTTAATTATATATAACACTGCCTGACCCGATAATGCTTCACTATTACTCTATTTGAGGATGTATATAGAGTTAATGTTCACAATTGATAGTTTAATATAAATTATTTTATTTTATATTGCATCACTGGAAAAAAAAATTCTTTAAATATATCAAGGTTAAAAATTCAAAATTTTCAATTTCTTTGAAAAATAATATTTAGGGGTTTGAGATGACGCTAAAAACGAATATGAAAGTGAAATTTTGCTCTGACTTCCAGTCTGAAAGCCCAAATGAAGCCCTGCAACGTTGGCTTAATTTAAATAGTTTAATCACTATTTAAGTTTTTATATAGTGCGTAAATGATTACCGTTTCATTTACGCACTATATAAAAACTTCTTGGAGTCTGGTCCAATCAATGTTAGTTATAGTTAGTTTGTATATAACAGGTACAATATCAGACAGTCCCAACCCTATGTCACCTGCCCAGAACGGCCCTAAGTCACTTTTGAAATATTAGCTAAAAACGGAAAGAGGAAACTTTATGATAGTTTATCATAAACTATAGTTAAATATAGTATAATTGAGCAATATTTAAAAAACGCCTGAAATTGAGAAACAGCGCGAAACCGTCCACTCCCGCCCTCAGTAGTAGCCTTACTTATCTGAATTTTCAAACAGACAATTATAGCGAGTAGATTTTGTCATTGTACGACATGTCACAATTCCACAAGAATACATCATGACAAAAAAAAGGCAAACCTTCTCCACCGAACCCACACCGCTAGGACCCCTGTCCTGTCACTTTTGAAATATTTGATTAAAACAGGAAGAGGAAATTTTAAGATAGTTAAATCGAGCAATATTTAAAAAACGTCTGAAATTTGAAAACGGCGTGAAACCTGGAAAACCGTATCCCCCTCCCCCTCCATACATGGACAATATAAGAAGGAGAAATGATACATACATTAATATAAAACAAATTTTTCAGATCAATATAAATTAAGTTTCACTGTAGATTAACTAACAAAATAATCGTCATTAAAACAGAAAAAAAAGTTTACAATTTTTATAAGAAACATTGATACATAAACTAAAATATACTTTTTTAAGTACCAATAATACGATTTGTTTGTTGCCATTCTAACAGGTAATAAAATATACGCTATATTTATGCTATACTAACACACGAATAATTATTATATTTAATGTTAAAGGTTATTAAGTAAACAATGGGAGTTAAACGTACGAATATTACAGTAAAACACATTGTTCAAGTGTACGAGACTTTTAATGTCTAAAACTCTCAACGAGAAGTCATCCGTGCCCGCATTGATAAAGTTATCGAGATATCTCTTTCTATGAATCTCAACAAAGGACATTCAAGGGTCAAATGCTTTATGACATTAGTGATAAGGTCA
>NW_027104717.1:6920-9308 GCF_000696795.3 Halyomorpha halys | reverse complement strand
TCCATAATAAATCGTACTGAATTTCTTATATAACTGGGTTAGTGACCCTATATCCTGTTCAACCCACCCTCCCATTACCACATTCAACCCACATTACCTTATTGGCAAGTTTTATCTACGTGATTTAATCAAGTTACTGCCGTAATTTATGAAAATTGGATTTTTATGTTTTAAAAAATTAATTATGGTAACCTACTTGAAATGAGCTTGAGAAAGGAAGCTGTGCTCAGGGTTCTGATGCTTTTCTAATATTACCCCAGACTAGTTAAAGAGCTTCTTCTAAAAATAACCAAAATGTTTTTCTTACTTTTCCTCGATCAAATGTCTTAATTTTGATGAAATAAACTGTAGTGGTACATAAGAGTTCCTTCTTAGGATTGATTCATCACTAGGGCTATGATTTTCATGTAATTAAAAATTCCAAATATGTACATATATATGTAATAATGCTAAAATAAATATATAAAAGCAATACGTAAAATATGTAAATGTAATAACAATATTTTTTACCTGCATTTCAAGAACCTCGTTATCAGGGAAAACTCATGGATTTTTAAATTTTCATGTGTATAATTATGTCATAACGGACTAAGGTCCGATACTGTTACTAAGCTAATGATTATGACTTCCAATCCATTACATAAGACGGATCTACATGAGTATCATAAAGCTTGTGCCACACGGCGTTGAACTTTGGGGCTCCACTAAATCGTCGAAATTAAATCCTTACAATCCTTCTTGTTCTTTGTAAAACCCTCAATACTCCTTTGTCACAAGCTTACATAAAGACTTTAATGTTCTATAGCCGATCTAGTCCGAACCAGATATCAATCCATCCCTGATTTCTTAACCGCCGAAACGCACTAGTCTTGCTTCCTCTTCCATTTCTGACAATCCTCCGAGACCCATGAAAAGAAGATGGCCTCGAGACTTTTTAATGTTGCAATTTCAGTACAGTGCTACCAATGGGTAGTTTCTTAACATGTCTGTATCATATAATTTTAATTTGACATCACACTTACTAGATGTATTTATATGTAAATACATAGTTTTAAATATAAATAAACAAATAAAAAATTAAAATAAATTTTAAAAAAAGTTACTACTATCTAAAAGATTACAGCATTTACTAGACAAACGGTCTAAACCTCCAACTCATTACAAAATACTGATCTACATGGCTGTAATAAGGCCGATATGAACATATGACTGGACATATAAAGTCTAGCTTTGGGGCTCCACTAAAGCTTCGAATTCCTCTCGTATTCTTACAATCCCAAACCCATTGTAAAATCCTCAATGCTCCTTACTTTGTCACAAATAAAATCATTCACAAAGACCTTAATGTTCCATATGTCACCAATCTAGCCCAAACCAGATACCATTCCTTCCATTACGAACTCCCTGACCACTTAAATCCACTAGTTTCTAACCTGTTTTCCTCTTTCATTCCCGAAAATCTTCCGAGTCGCCTAAAAAGAAGATGGCCATAAGATCTGCTAGTGTAAAAATGTCATTGGAGTGCTACCAATGGGTACTTCTCTACACGCCTGTTTCACTCCATTATAACTGAGATCAAATTTATTGAATGTATTATAATGTACAATTGTAAATTTCAATAAATATTTTTTTTTTAAATTATCTAAAAGGTTCCACTCAATTGAAATTTTCATCGTGATCTTCTTTCATCAAATAATTTCATAAATCAGTTATTTATCTTTAGAGTCTGCATTTGTTTTTAGACATATTATAATGCCGTCTGGATTCTGTTTCCTATTTATCTTTCTTTTCCGAATTTCTCCTCTTTGCAAAATTCTTCATGAATAAGTTCCATGTTTTTTTATGGAGGTAGAATTTGTAATTCATACAGTAATATTAAATGTGATGAAAGCTTGTTTACTGAAGAAGCTAGAATATTCCTGCTAATCTGTTTCCCAACAATTTCAGAGCTTGATAAGCAGCTGCACATGACTCACGCTCAAGCTTTGAAACAACATACTTTATCTTGTCAAAGTTCTTGAAGTCAGCAGCCTTCAACGAACTTCTCAGTATCATGACAACTGGCTGAGGTGGTTGAAAATTTACACTCACTTCGGAGCTATCAACAGACGAAATAAACAAATCTATCTCCAGGAATTTTGGCCGAAAAACTTCAGAAACACGATAGAAAGCGTGCGCAAGTCACGTTACTTAAAGAATTTCGGGATAGAATAATTTCAGAGACATTCATGATGGAATTGTGTTGAGTATGTCATCTGACAAAAACGAGAGCACTTTTTCATGTAGCACACCACTTAACCAAGAAGGCATCTGAATTTTTTTTTTCCATCCGTCATAAACCTCTACCCTCCTGTCCTACAGTATCCTTTCTAAATACTCCACTAACGC
>NW_027104717.1:453-6280 GCF_000696795.3 Halyomorpha halys | reverse complement strand
CAATTTAGTTGATTTGAGTAAATATGTAATGAAGTAGCTACTTTGTTTTTAATTCGAAGAGTAATAAAATTAAAGGAGATATCTACTGAGGGTTTTAAGTAAGTAATAGTAGTTAGAAGAAAAGTACCTTTAATCAAATTTAGTGTGAAGAACCTAAGAGACAACCGTTGGAATATAGGTGACACACATTACTGCTAAAATAAAAATCTAAGATCAAAATGTTCTATTATAACATACGAAACCTCATTATTTCTAAAATATTTAACGAAAAAAGAGATTACCCAAGCCTTTTAATTTACGGGTTAAACTTTCGCTCACTGTACATAAATTTATTTTACTTAAAACTCCCACCATGGCACATTCCTAATACCAATATAGGTTAAAAATTTTATTAACACTCAACACACAATAGCAGCACCCGACAATATTAACAACTAATTTAAATAGTAAAAATTAATTATTACTGTATGACGCCCTAGTATTCGCTTGTGGCACACAGTTTGAGAACCAATGTTCTAGAGGAATTTAAGTTTTAGAAATATGGCATGATCTCTTACCAAGTTATTTTGTATAGCATTGTAATTTATAACTAACTTTTGTTAATATTATTAAATAATACTTGTTACGAATTTCTGTATAGATACACAGGACTTTCTCTCATAGAAATGGTTCCAAAAGTTATGGTGGTGTTGGAGCCACAGCAATAATAGATGACTATAGTCTAAACATATCTTCCCTCCGAAAGCAATTCATTTACCGCAGAACTAACAACAATTTACCTGGGGTTACGGGAGGCCTATTATGGAAGAAACAAAAATCATATCTTACTATTTACAGATCATATGAGTTCATTGTCACTATTGAAAAAGTATATACAACAAATCCTGTCGCAGTACCAAGACACAGGCAATTGTAAAGCTGACCAAGCGGCAAAAGCTGTATCATTGATCCTCCCATCTGACTGCTTTAATTGCCCCCACAACGGCCTCTGTCCTCTCATGATAATACAAATATTAAATACAATGGCAGAAAAATTGGACAAAGACAACAGAAAACAAATTAAGAGTACAGTACATTTATGGAAGACATCAACCCAAAACTGCAGACAACACGAAATAGTACTGACTAGACTACAAATTAGACTCGACTAACCCATGAATACTTGCTGTCAGACACCTAGACCAACATGTAGACTGTGTAACGTACCAATAACTGTTAAAGACACACTGACAGACTGCAGACATGTGATAGACACCGGATTACCATATCATTTGGTAACCTAACCAAACAATAATAGCTGTAACATATTTGATTACCTCAGGAAAAAACTACTGGCTATTATAGGGAAATGTCAACTGATATCTAAAAGATTTATTTTTTATTATTTATTTATGTATTTGCCTTGCCCATTCTAATTCAAATACAAATAACAAATATCGAGTGAAATATGTAAATTTAAATTAGTTTACATAGAAAGTGAACTGACACATAATGCAGAAATAAGTATTTTACAATATCTAAACTGAAAATTCTAACCTTATTTCTCACAGCAAGATTGTTCGAAAGAAGCTTTTTAAGCTTTGAAAAAATCGTTTTGTTAAATTTCGTTTACAAATCATATTTTGTCAGAATTTTTTTTTTTTGTGTATTCCTTATTCTTACTGATTTTCTTGCTTGTCGATAACATTTGCATTATCCATTTCTCGATTAGCGACGGTAAAGTGCACGATACTTGCTCCAACTATTGATGTCAAGGCTCAATGCATACTTGAGGGAATTTTCATGTCACTTTTCCTTGCAAGGTAAAATTTACGACAGATAATCATCAATGACGAAATGAAACCTATTTTACTAAATTCTAAATTCAGTATCTAATACTGGTATCGAAGCTTGGATCACAAGCTTTATCTGATTTGTATGGAATATGAGATGAATTTTTCTCTTATCCGCAAAGAGGAATATGACCGTGATGAATGCAACAATGTGAAGGATGGGAAAGTTTCAAACAATAGAAGAAGCAACAGCAAATGCATCCACTTATATTCGCCTCGTACTGAGGCCACTTCACCGTGTCGGATGCTGGAACCTGCTACGGCCGGAATAGAGCGTATTGTGAGCGTGTCAGCGTAAACTCCTCAAGGAAATGTATTCAAATATTATCCTATTGACCTGGGAGATTTATTTATTCATAACGTAGGAGATGTAAACTGCGTGTTACGTCATCCAAAAACGTCCTAAAACCGGCTTTTTTTAGTATAATAAGTTCTAATTTTTTTTTTTATTTATTTACTGCTATTTACAACTTTATTTACATAAAAATACATTCAGTAAATTTGATTTAAGATACAGACATGTATAGAAACTAACCATTGGTAGCACTTTAATATTAAAAACTACTTTAGTAGTGCATCAATAGAGTACTTATTCTACTAAAATAAATCATTCAACTAATAATGTAAAATGGATTCATTTTATAATATAATTTCGTATTATTTTACTTACTTTATCTTAAGTATTTTACTTACTTTAATAATTTTGATAATTCCCAGTGCTTTCAATTTATTTATTGTGCGAGGTTACCAAGTCCAAGGACCAGAGTTCAAATCTGGCTGGATAGAAAATTTTCTGTTACACTGTACCTGTGAGTTAACTCTTGTGGGTTCTGGAGCCCTCCTAGGGTCCTCCACCCAGCCTCCTTAATTGGGTACCCTTAATTAATTCTGACCAAATCACCTCCTTGCACAACCGTTGGTCTAGAAGCAGTACTCCCTTACAAAGTATTGAACCCCTGACTCTTCATGGGTTGTAGCGGTTCAGATTTAATTTAATTCAATTTATTAGACTATATAAATGTCTAAAATATTATATTAAAAACAATGAAATAAAGGTAATTAGAAATAAAAATATTTATATAATAGACATAAAGTAAATGAAATTATATTGTCAGGGGTAGCATAACCCTAATCTATTTCAAAGCTAAAGAGAAAATAAATAGGCCACGACCACAAAAGGAAACTTTACGTTGAGATTAATAGGAATGTCCACTGTAATCTAAACTGAAACAGGAGTCAACCAGTGATTGGCTCGTACTCTTCCCCTACTCCCCTAAAAAACACATAAGGCCCGCCTTTTTGGCTTCACTTCTTCTGCTAGCTCACACCGATCAATATATTCCTTCCTCCAAGACTGGAAATTGTTGATAAAATATCCTAATCTACTAAAGATAGGTTTCATTAATCAAATAGTTATAATAACAGGCTAGTCTCTTAAATATTTTGATGATTAATATAAAACTATAATTGATTAGTCTGTACATTAAGATTAGCTTAGAAATTTATAACAGTAAACAGTGAAACTTCATAATTCATTTTGTAATATTTATTGATAAATAAATTTGTTTTAAACGTGAATCGACTCAGGCATAATACCTTGTAAATTAAGGTTTTAAGGTGGAATTCATCAAATTTCAGTATGAACGGTAAATACCGTGTCAATGTTTAAATTCATAATAATGTTGTTTTTTCATTAAAATATATTTCAGAAGGTGACATTTTAACCGAAAAATGTTATTTTCAATTAAAACTTCATCCATTACTTTCTTACTCCAATTAAAATATGTTTCCAAAATTTCGAAGTTGAGATTGTGGGTCTGAAAGTATTCGGATAAATTTATTAATATTTAGACAAACTGTTAAAAATAATTTAATGGGGTACTAAATTTATTTATACAATTAAATGGCTGAAATTTGGGTTACATGATACATCATGGTTTTCAATTATATAATCAAAATGGTTAAAAATTTTCGTTCAAGCGAATTTTCGTGTTTTACGATATGTTTCAGCTTTTCACGAGTATATTTTTCACGAATGCCACATTTTGTTTGGACGAAGCTTTAAATAATATAACGACCCTCTCCCAAAGTCTTTTATTATTTGGAATCTAGAAATCATCGGTAGAAGCACGAAATGAAGGAAGAAAATCCGCAAGGGTTTGGTATGCGTGCTATAAATCATACTTACCTTAATTCCGGGAATTTAACAGAGGAACAGTTAAAGCCTTCTCCCCATGGTAAAAAAAGCAGTGAGGGCAGGACATAAAGCATACTTTACTGCGGGCTGTGATCATTAGCGGGCTCATAAGACATGTTTGTACTTATTGCTATGAAAAATTATGTGTTGTTTTGCAGAGCTGATGACCCGGTTTTTTTTTTTAATATTGGCGTTACAGCCTTAGGAAATCGTGTAGTACTCACATCGTGCCACAGGAAATTCAGACGATTTATTCTAAGCAGTTGAACCATAGTCAGATCATCTCAACACCATTGCATTATCATTGAACTTACGAATTTGCACCGAATTTCAGCTTGTTTGGATAGTTAGAAGTGATCTAAATTTCGATAACAAATCCAAGAGAGATAAAAAAGTAATTAAATAAAACCGTGTAAAAATTAAACATCCAAATAGTAGATTAAATATATTTAATATTGGTGAAAACACTTTGATGAAGACAATAAATGAAAATGGGCTGTTTTTTTGAAACGTCCCGTTACTGTTACTTTCGTTCCAGTTGCAAGGTCAGTAAGGTAGCGGATCCATTGACCGGTTATTGAGACACGAAGAACAAGGAGGTGGGAGGTAGTGGGGCTGATAGTGGCAAGGACGGTCGAGTCTATAAGTGGCAGGGATCAGTGGAGCTCGCGAAGCATGGCGTTGTGCAGGATCTTGTGTTTAGTGCTCTTCGTTCTTGTGTATACAGAGGCTTTGTACATCTTCCCTCCCATACACTTGCAAGCTTTGGCCACTGGGGGTTTGAAGGCCTATATGCAAGGTGAGTCCGTTATGTACATAATTTCATTATTCGAAAACTTCATCATCTTAATTGTTATCACTACTTCTTTTATTTATATACGTAAAATATATATACCACATTGAAAATTGAGAGGTCATTTACCTGAATTTTTGTGTTCATTAACTTTAATTATACATATTTATTAATTAAAGTGAACAGCAATAAATATCAGCAAGAAATATAATAATAATTTATTGCTTGCTGATATATGTTTTTGCGGAAATTGCGCACACACATCTTCATTCACTGTCAAAAACGTTCATATAGTCACACTTTTTTTTAAATCTTCAAAAGTTTCTCAGTTATCCGGCAGCCCAGGTTCTAATAAATATTACAAAGACGTTCGATCAATGTCAAAGAACGACCATTAGCGTTGTCAAAACTAAATTTTACTAAAATTCAATACATCCAAAATAAAAAATCCATATCCCTTCTACTTTCTATTTTCATGACATTACTTCAATTGATCAACAAAATTTAAAAAAGTTATGTTAATGGTTACATTGGTAACTTCACGTTAGTGCTATACATTTACAGTCTTATCTTCTATATATTTATTAATCTATTCACTTACAGTCTCATATTTTATATATTTATACTGAATATTTATATTCATAGTAGAAGTTCTGCACCCTTCTCATTGCATTAAAAAAATGTTTCCTTTTCTAAAATCCCGGATTTTACTTTATTGAGCGTTAACCTACCATATATTCAGTGCACATAATTTTTAATTAGTTTTGGAAGCTTAAATCATCTTTTTTTTTAAATAACGTTAAAATATTTTAGAAGATAAAAAAAAAAAAGTTTCTGATTTTTTTTTTAGTAATGACTGACATTTAAAGGGGTAATATTTTACCGTAATTCAAATAAATATTTTATCATTTTACAATTGTTGACGATCATAACTGTTAGGAAAAAACTTTTCTTCCTGCGTATATAAGTTACTGCCATTGTTCTATTTTTGGAATGATTTGAGAA
>NW_027104717.1:0-403 GCF_000696795.3 Halyomorpha halys | reverse complement strand
GTAATATACATTGAAATGAATATTGTTTTATAATCTCGGAAGTTTAGTTTAAATCTAATTAGGCAAAGATCTAATAATTACAATAGGACTGGTTAGGTTGAATAAATGAGTGGAAAGTAAGAATAGAACTTAAAAAATTGAATAACTTGCAGAATTAAGTATAAATTATATTTAAAAAAAAAAATAATAATCAATAAATTGCTGTCCCAGATCAACAGAGTAGCGTCTCAAAAAAGGTTATTTTCAGGTATGCATGTAATGTTATCAATAAGGGTAAGATCTTTACAGTTCAAAACTTCAATATCTCAAAGTATTTATTTATCTATTATAAAATAGATTTTATGACATGTTTTACTATGATTCTGTGTTTTACCGTATAGATCTTACCCAAAAAAGATATTCG
>NW_027104716.1:0-1197 GCF_000696795.3 Halyomorpha halys | reverse complement strand
TTTTTTTTTTTTTATTGTTCAACTGATAAAAGTGAGAAAGTAACCTATAATTATTTGTTTTATTACGACTGTTTAGATTTATTTGTATTTTTTGTTTAAATATTTCTAAGGCTCCTCAGCCCTCATCTATTGATTACTCTGTATTATTCTAAAGGGACTCGTCCCAGAATAAATAAAGTATTATTATTATATCCTTGGTTAGAGACCATGTTTAGGATCCGTAAGTGCTGGGATAGTACAATTGTTTTGTACCTAATCTCTTGACGGCTTTTAAAAATATATCCTAGACTCCAAAATTTCTTCCATGCTTTACCTATTCTGGATTCAATTTCCTTGGCATCCCTATTCACAAATGAAATTATTTACCCAAGATAAATTACTTCATCGGAAATTTTCATGCCCATGAGGTTATGTCTAATATTTTCCGTAGGCCATTGGTCATTATGACAGTTTTTTTAGGGTTCAATATCAATCCATAGAGAGAACTTTTTACTTTTAACTGATTGATCAATGGCACTAGTTGAAAGGATTTAAATAACAAAGCGGTGAACATTTAAAGTATTATCTGTTGAAACGAGTTTTTGTGCAATTGCATATATGTTCTCACGCTTCAAATTCACGCAAGCCCCAAAAGAAATTAGATTCATAAAAAAGAATATTTATTGACACTAGTTCTATTTTTAATCTTCAGATTAAATAATTAACACTAGTTTAAGATTGTATTTATTAAAATTATATCGATTCGTTATAAATACTTTGTTTTTAATATTGTCAATTAGCTTTTGTGGTTTATTATTTTGTTTAACACAGTAAAACGTTTATAAAGACATTATTTTTGAGTAATTAAATTAACAAATACCTGACATAAAATCTAGAAGAAAATTGAATATATAGGTTATGTAGTACTATTTTTTTTTTTTTTATAAATTCTATAATATTCAATTTACTTTGTTGATATTTATGTTTCCTTTTCTTTTGACAATCTTTATTTTGTTCCTGCTTATAATGAAAATAGAATGTAAATAATGACAACAACCAAAAGATCACACAATTTTGTGGATTCCGACGTTTGTTACTTCCTTTCTTTAGCCCTCCACTGGCCCATTACCAGTGATGCGGCGAGAGGGATGCACTGGGATCTTTTGAGCTCTGCTCTACCCCTCACACGTGGGGGATAGAGTGGGCTCAGGGATCCTC
>NW_027104715.1:6474-8058 GCF_000696795.3 Halyomorpha halys | reverse complement strand
CCTTTGGTTCAGTCCTTATCCAATTCCTCCATCCCTACAATCTAGCTCGAAGGTAGAAACGACAGTGGCCAAGAGACTTATTGAAAATAAAAATGTATAATTGGAGTTCTGGCGGTGGTCAGATGCTCCACTGTGTGGCTTTAGCGCACTTGCTCAGCCTCCACTGGCACATTACCAGGGATGCGCTGGGATCTCAAAGAGCTCTGCCCTACCTCTCATACATGGGTATCCCCCACCCTATCGAGTGGGCTCAGGGATCCCCAGGTCGATAGTGTAAATGTTGTATAGAGGAGTGTAAATCCGACTTGTGATTATTTAATTTATATATTTATTCATGTACATAGTTTGATTATGTTTATTTTATCTATCCTTCTGTTTGTATATATTTAGGAAGATATTTTATTTATTTGTGTGTACTTTTTTCATTTATTTTTATTCTTATATTATTTTATTTTAGTAGGAATGTGTTCCACCATCACTATTAACAATTGCCCAACAACGTTGTGGCAGATTGTAATATTCATCAATAAAAAAAAAAAATTTAAACTAAAAAAAGTTTACTCTACGAGAACTCTCGCATTAGACATGTTTCCTTTCCTATTATTCATCCGAAGTATAACCGATATCATCATCATTGGTATAAACAATAAAATATCAAGAAAGTCTATTAAAAACACACAATCGGTAAAGCTGTATAATTAATACTAACTATCTTGAAGAAACAGTTTGGGTAATGAGTAATTACGCTGCTCCAATGGATATTACAGTTAAGATTCAGCTATCCGTAAACTTAACGGGTACTAGCATTAACCCTGAAACTAAGCGGGTACTAGCTTAGTCTTCATAGTTAGGCGATGGATGTATCATATGGACGGATGTTTTAAGCGGGCTACGAATTATAGGTGATTGAATCGGAGGATAGATCATTTAATTAAAAACTTACATAAAATCTTTATTTGTAATTTGTTCACAACTTTAATTATATAATGAACATAATTATTAATTATATTATTTCAAAGAATATCGAAACCTTCATGCTATTTTTTTTTAAAACCATCATTTTATCGAATGTGTCAACGAGCTTGTAAAGCTCATTTTTAACATCTAAAATAATAAACAATTCATATCACACATTTTGATATTATGTTAATTAATAAATTAGCATTAAAACATAATTTTTTTTTTATTCAGGTAATGAATGTGTACTACTTACATACAGTTTTGTAAAATAACCAAAATTTTTTATAACAAATTATTATATTTTTACCTTCTTATTAGTTTAAAATAAAAATAATAATTTTTAATGAAACATTTTGGTCATTTTTCGAAAATGTACATACGGTAAACATTCATTATGTGATGGAAAAAACAAATTATGTTATGTTTTATTGTGATATTATGTTTTTAATGCTAATTTATGAATCATTTTAAAATGTATAATATGAAATATTTCTTATTGTATATGTTTAAAATGAGCTAACAAAGCTCGAAACGTCCAACGAGTTGAGAAGGTTTTGGTTATAAAATTAATGAGATCATCACGACCTTTGAAAAATAATTATACGTCATTATGAAAAATAATTA
>NW_027104715.1:2985-4169 GCF_000696795.3 Halyomorpha halys | reverse complement strand
ATACGTACAAAAAAGAGAAATAACGGCACGTGAGAGGAAATCTTGCGGTCCAATCGAATT
The DNA here is from genome assembly GCF_000696795.3 of Halyomorpha halys. NCBI lineage: Eukaryota > Metazoa > Arthropoda > Insecta > Hemiptera > Pentatomidae > Halyomorpha > Halyomorpha halys. Next base: position 4,109 of record NW_027104715.1, on the reverse strand, counting down.
TATCTAATCAAAATTCTCTAATACAACTTGTAATCAGGTATTGATAATAACATTAGTTATTTTTTTGTTTTTCTAATAACTCTTTACTTCCTCTATTCTCCATACTTATAAATTCAATTAAAACAATAAAATTGAATGGTTTAAAAGTAGCAGTTTCTGATGATATGATTTAAGAACAGCTATTTAATATTATTATTTTTTTATGAAACTTGTAATTATAACCCTTTATAAATGATAAATAAATTGGTCTATCTCTTGTCGATAAAACTATCTTCAGAATCTTAACTGTCGATGTGACATTGTTTTGAGTTTAATGGAAGTTCAGCCCAAGCAAACTCACACTGAGAGTTAATGATGTTTACCAACCGGCATTTACCACAAATTAGATGAGATGAGGGGTGGGATCTAGAATTAATCTTCATTAGTTTCCTTCTTTTTTATTCAAATTTGAAAAAAAATAACCAAAATTATTTTAAAAATTTATATTCATTATTTAAAAACAATTTTTAGAAGTGGATACGTTTAATAAAGTGCTTACTGAAGAGAAACATGAAAAGGAAATTATATTTGTCTAATAATTAACAACGTGATAAATTTACTCAATTTTCTTTTTTTTTTTTTTTTATAAATTACTGTAACTTTTTGAGATTAAAAACCTCCAAAGATGAATATAAACTATTTTATATTTTTTTCATAGTAGTACAACGTTTCGGGACAATTGTAGATGTTCCCATATTCGTGCACCTTAATAATACTCATAGTTGTCATACTTTCAATTTCACTATCGAAATCATGTCATCCATATAACATGATTGAAAATTGTTTCACACTGTATTGTTTAATTCATTATCCTTCCTTCGAGGAAAATTTATAGAAATAAATTTACTGTAATTACGTAAATTATCATTCAACTTTCCCTTATATACATAATACAGTAGCATTGCTATTAATTTTACTAAAATTAATTACCGGAAAATTCCCCCCCTCTCTCTCTCTCTCTCTCTCTCTCTCTCTCTCTCTCTCTCTCTCAAATTAATGATGATATGAATTTAATAAAAATGAATAATAAACATAATACAAATTCAAATTCATAACTGGAAATATTTAGTTACACATTGGTATTA
>NW_027104715.1:0-1035 GCF_000696795.3 Halyomorpha halys | reverse complement strand
ACCAGTTATGAGGCAACAAAAGTCATGAAAATTTGTCTTAGTTCCTAGGGTATTCAAATGATCAACATTAAATTTTTATTGTATCAAAAAACTTTCGATACACCAGGTAACACAAACCGGAATCTGCAAGTCAATTCGATGAGATATAATATAATATATTTATGATTGTTTAAATAAATTTGAGTTAATTTTTAATTACCTTCAAATCTAGCAAATGTATGCTTTACACGAAAAACTCGTCATTCTGATGGTATCAAAACATTTGAATTTAGTTTAAGTTATCGGAAGTAAACCAATCTAGATTTAGTTATACATTCCAAGCTCTCTCTTTACGAAATGCAATCCACTAGTTATGTATATTTTAATTTGCGAAATGCACAGAAACTAATTATAGTGTATACATATTGTATTTAAAAGAGTTATTGCCTCACAAAAATATTTTTATCGAGAGCTTGAAGAGAATGAAAAAACTGTGTAGGCACTAACACAAATTCAGTTATTACTGCTGCAGCAAAACTGAAGATCTAGGATGTTTTTCTGGGTTTCATCGTTTAAATTAAATAACTCAAGATCAGAATTAATACCCTGATAATTAACTGGGCCCCTTATTTAATGAAGTTTATTCAGAAATATATCTAGAAAAAAAATCGAACCTGCAGCAGCTGGTACTCCTTGAGCCTCCTCATTTTTCATCCAATAATATTTTTGAGAATCGGTCTTGGTAAAGCCAATAACTTTTATTTACTATTTAATATTTTATATCATTTAAAAAAAAACAAATTCGTGTTTTTAAATTTATTTTCTTAGTGAAGGTTCTTAGCTCTCCAATTGTTGAAAGATGAAACAACACCTATTAAATTTTTGTCATAGGTCAATATAAACAAAATAAAATCAAAGGTCATACAAGTTTGGAATTATAAAAAATTTCTTTTTTTGCTTAAGCCGAGCTTTATTATTAAAAAACCTAACATTGATATCGGAGTAAAAACTCTAACCTAACTTTCTACTTCACTTCACCTAGAGAAAATAAATATA
>NW_027104714.1:6490-6971 GCF_000696795.3 Halyomorpha halys | reverse complement strand
AGTTAGTCTATGGTATGATTGTATTCTTATATCCCTTATTACTTTAGCCCTTGAGTGTGGCAGAATTTATTGTTCCAATAAAAGATAAAAAAAATTGTGCAATCGTAAAAATCGGAATAAACGTAATGAAGAAAATCGTTTGAGAATCCAATTTCTCATGAGATTCCGTCATCATAATTTACAATCTGTAATCACCTAGAAATATGATACTGAAATACAAAATCATTCGACAAATAGTTATATGAATCCGTCCTAATAACAGCCCTTTCCTCGTTTCGCCGAGGATACTCCAATTGTAATAACGGATTCTTACAAGAAATTGAATTAAGGTTTTGTATTTCAGTAGCAAACCTCGACTTTAACTTCACAAATTCAATAATAATTTTTATTATTTATAATAACGAATTTATAATTGATAAATTCGAATTACGCGCTATGACCTCATAAAACTCCAAATTTACATTTCAGCCTGTATATTTGA
>NW_027104714.1:0-2750 GCF_000696795.3 Halyomorpha halys | reverse complement strand
TAATAAAAAATACCAACAGAAGTAATTATTTAAATTTTTTTTCGAAATTATTTAAAGTGAAATAAAATTATAGAAATAGAAATTATAGAAATAGAATATAAAGCACGAAACATGGGCGTTGATGACCTAAGGGTTTTACGCCCTAAAGCCCCAGACAACAACAACTTCCTATATAACACTGTCCCAATATCTATTCTACCCATCAGGTCTCTGACATTGAAGTTATGCTGGGCCACTCTTCTACATTTTTCCCTGCAAAGCATGTCCCTGACTTCTGATTCAAAAAAGAATTTCGAATGGAGCAAACCCTGTGACTGTGCATGGAGTGGTTGTATGCTGCGACTGCCCGTTTCATCGCGTCATCAGGCTCTAGTCCTCTTACTTGCTGGTACACTCGTAGGTGGTCACTTAGAGTGCTATGAAGCCGCTCTATCCTCCCGCAGCTATTTGGATGTTGAGGTGTTGAGGTGCCACACCACTTCCAATATTCTCATTTCCTCTCTGGTGGTTGCGTTGTCAAATTTTCACCCACTGTCGAAAGAAATTCTGTCAGGGATGCCATAGAATTGAAACCATGTCCTAACCGCCTCCGCTGGTCTGTCTTCCACCGGGTATGCCATGACCGGTATCGATGATTGTGACCCACTTTTAGCGTTTCCAGGTGAAAAGCTACCGCAGTCGCGGTAGGGGTCTCTTCTTGAGCTGCACAGGGTGGGTGCCGATCATATTTTGTTATGAGACACATCTCGCATTTCCCAAGAATTTCTTGGATTGTGCGCTTCATGCTACACTAGAAATATTTGCGCCGCAATGTCCTGAAAAATACAGCCTGTGGGGTCTACAAATATGTTTTGATAATACCGAATACCTGCCAGTAAACTGCAAAGAGGCCGCGGACTTTCAGATTAATGAAAGTTAATGTAAGAAGGTAGACTCCTTCAAATACCTGAGATCGACAATAGATAGGAACAGTGAGTCGGAACCAGAGATTGGAGTAAAGCTGGTTTGGCAAGAAGGTTGAATAGAATGATGCACTCAGTCCTCTGGAATATGGTCATCTTAGTGGATAACAAAAGGCGAATTTTTAGAAGTATTGTTGAGCCCTTATTTAACTACACCGTAGAAAGGTGGACACTTAACCCAGGACTCAACTCCTAACTACAAGAGGCAGAGATGGATTTCTGGTGGAGATGCCTGAGGATTACTCGCCTGGATAGGCAGGAATTAGGAGGATATTAGGAGCAGGATAGAGGAGTGACCACAGGATAAGGAGTTTCAGAGAGGGTTGGAAGGAGCAGACTGCAATGGTATGGACACGGATACCAGAACGTAGGTGGCCGAAGAGACTTTTGCAATGGGAACAGCCAGGAAGACGGAGGAGAGGAACACCACGAACTCGGGGGAAGGAATGCGTGGTGGAGGACTTGCCTGGCTGGGGACTTGAAGAGAAAGATTGGTGGGATAGAGAGAAGTGGAGTGACGCTATGATTTAGCCAGGCAAACCATGAGGGAAAATAAACTTGCAAAAGTAAAGGTATATATATAATGTTTGGTTGGTTTTACAGACATTTTAAATCTTTGCCCGCCCAAACCTGCCATCTCCACACCGTCCTGTCTTGGGCTTCTGTTGTCTAGTTCGCTGCATGCAGCTCTTTCGCATATTTGTTGACCAGTCTCTGCAGGTAATTCACAATTAGTTCCTATTCTCCGTGCGTTAGGACTTTGATCGCAGATTGCTTCTGTAATTTTACGGAAGACTTTCCGTTCAATTTCCATTTCAAATATGTTTTAACTAGCTGTCAACTTGTCTTATTTTGTTTACGGTATTCTAAAGTGTGACCGTATCTATTTCTAATTTTTCCATAAGTACGATATAAAGAACACATCATTTACCTCTCACTAACTTTTCTTATAAATATATTTAACCAATACTAATACCAATTAATAATATTAATATTCTTATTTATACCTAGCTCGCCAATGTACCAAAAATATTTTAAAATTACGGAACTCTCTATCTACTTTATTGAACCTCATTCTGAAACTCTATTGAACAAGATCATGATAATAGTGTGGGAGGAGGGGGGATAGTGACATATTTTATTTTCATATTTATGACATAATTTTTCTCTGGGATTATCTCAATAAAATCAAGAAGAACTTGTAAAACTCATAAAAAAACTTGTCCTCAAAAATAAACCTTATTTTAAAATTTTAAAAAATATTGTAATATTTATTTAAAGTGTATTAATTAATTCCAGAATATCACTTTATACTTCCAAATGGGTGATGATCAGCTCCAAAAAAGTTATTTTAGCAGGGACATCAGCCCCCTGACGTGCAATTTATTTTTAGATGAGATGGACAGGTGAACCTAGGCACAAATAGATAGCGCCTTCATCGCTGATGAAAATATAGCTGGCGATTAATATTCGGTTCACCTGCTCAATCCAGTGTGGGTTTTGAAAAAGCTTTTTTCTCTAGATCGAACTTTCTAAAAGGGTAGTATATTTTTTCTGTGTGGTCGTTACGTTTGAAAATTATATCTGAAAAATGTATCTCAAATAATTGAATAATTAAGGCAAGCATAGCAAAAGTGACATAGCCTAAGAAATTATTTTAAGGTATCAACCACTTATAGGTCAGTATTGCCTTTGTTTCCGATTTGGCAAAGCCTAGAGTTTTAAGTTGCAACCTCGACCAAACACTGATTCATGACTACTATTGTAATGAAAAGTGTAACTATCAAC
>NW_027104713.1:0-1500 GCF_000696795.3 Halyomorpha halys | reverse complement strand
TCACCTTCGCTGTAGATTGCCTCATAATATATTTTTAAAAATGTGTTGGGCGGCAACAGGACACAGTGTACGATCATTTATCATCAGGCATGAAACATTAATGATTATATGAGATTAAAACTTTTCTAACAGTTTCCAATTCTAAATGCTAAAATGACTAAATTGGTATATTTATTTTAATGATCCCTATTTATTATAAAACTTTTACAGAAATTGAAAAAAAAAAAAAATCAAGTTTTAAAATTTCGCTATCACTTTAGAAACGATCGGCTCAAATTGGAGTAATGTCTACGTAAATGTTTCCTAAAGAAATTCATAAACATATCTGTCTACCACTGCATTGATTTTGGCTCCGATAAATTAATGTTATTTTTACTTAAGTAAAAATAACTATTAACCGTGATTTAGTTTATTGATATTTATAATGAATAAGAGGAAATATTAATGATTACAATAAAATGGTAAATATTAATGTTCCCTATGTAACCGATCTAGTCCTAACCACTCAAACCTCCTAGTTTCTAATCTTGCATCTTCTTCCATTCCTGACAATCCTCCGAGGCGCCTGAAAAGAAGATGGCCACGAGACCAGCTAATGTAAAATATCATTAGAGTGCTACCAATGGGTAGATATAATTGAAGAATAGATGTATATATGAATAAAATATTGGCATTGATGACCGCTAGGTTTTACGCTCTTGTTTCTGAATAACTGACTAATCGAGAAGGTTTAACTATCTAGTTTTAACGATAAATAGAAAAAACGAACTTTATCAGAAAATCAATTCGATGATATAGGCGGGTTCTGCATGTTATTTAAAGTTCAAAATCGTTTAGCTTACACCTTCTGCCTAGTAATTTAATAGTTAGGATCTAAAATATGTTGTCCTTACTATTACTACGGATGCGGAACGTGGTCATTAACGGATAATACTTTGAGAGGAGCAACGCGTTAAGAAATTTAAAAATTAAGAATAACGTAAAATATTAAGGATGAGTCCATACCATGCCTAACTGTGAGAACTGCACTCGAGAAACAAAATTCTGGTGACAGCATTGCAGTGAATAATGTAGGAGTTGTAAAAAGTTATAAAAAAAACTGATCCGATGGGTAAATGTCCAAGGTTGGGGGATTGCAATATGGATTTGGATAGACGAATAAAATATTTTATTATTAAATATGGTATTGTCAAAGTCTAATTATTTGATAGTTTGCTGATTCTTTGACTCCAATATTCATTTTACAAAAAATGCTTACTGGCACAAATTATTTTATTACTTTATTATTTGATGTCTTTAATACTATCCAAGTTCTGTTATATTAAACGAAGATTAAAAGGAAAAAAAGAGGTATGAATTCTCTCTCGTTCATTTTCTTCCTTTTTTTTTCTTGATTTTATTGTTATTCCTTTTCATCTCTTAATTTCTACTTTCTATAATATTTCTTCTTTTTAACTGTTACTATTTCCGTTTTCATTTATTGTTTAATAATTAATAATA
>NW_027104712.1:2736-3170 GCF_000696795.3 Halyomorpha halys | reverse complement strand
AAGGCAATTTTTTTCGATTTAACATGAGTTTTTCCATTTACCACGCTTTAACATGTTAAACCAAAGATCATGAAGGGGTATAAAGAATCAGTGTATCAATAGTGGATTTTCTCTTGAGAAATTTATGTCTCAAAAACTATTTGACGTAAAGATGTCTATTAGCACTCAAATTGAAGCTACTATAATATGCTATAAATGACACTGATCTTCTTAGGAGGAGCAGTTTTCGTGATATTTGACAAAATACATTCACAAAATGTTCATTTCTAGTTCTTCGGACAAAAGTTTACCATTAAGTAGCTTATGACGTTTATCTTCGTAGTTGTGATTATACTGTGAATTTCGAAACACAAGAAATAGGAACCAACACTGAGATGTAGAGATTTTAAGCAAAATTAATTTATTAGATTATTTTTATTGATATGAAAATCAAT
>NW_027104712.1:0-566 GCF_000696795.3 Halyomorpha halys | reverse complement strand
CAAAAAGTAGGAACAACACAAGAAAACCTAAGAGAACGTCATTTAAAGAAGAGCAAATTTTCTAAAATATAAGTCCTAGTACATTTATTTACGTTAAATAGTTTTCGAGATATTGCTTTTTAAAAAGCAAAATTTCATAAAAATGTTGTATGGGACGTACTGAAAGATCAGTAGTTAGTGAGTTTATTTTGAAAAATCTATATCTCAAAAACTTGTCTATATCTTTAAAATTAATAACAACATTAAAAAACATGATTTAAATAAGAGTAAATTTGTTGAAATATGAGCCCTTCTATTGCTATTTACGTTCAATAGTTCCCGAAATATTACTTTTTAAAAAGCCATATCGTATGAACTAGAATATAAAAAAAAATTAGAAAAAAAATTTATTTGGATAAAATTTCATGTGCGAAATTCATATTCATATGCGAATTTCATGAAAACTACAACCCCTACGAAAATATGTGTCATTAACTAATTTATAGCACATTAAACAAGCTTTTATTTGAGTGGAGACATCTGTACGTCCAATACTTTGGAATAAGAAATGGCGGCTGTTTCAAAGC
>NW_027104711.1:179064-180158 GCF_000696795.3 Halyomorpha halys | reverse complement strand
ATATAATATAAGTTATATCATCCATGTAAGGCCCACCAGGCCGATCTGGTATAAAAATAAAAAAAAAATAACACTTTAGAGTAAACAGTTAAGGGACAGAGCTAAAATATAATTGAAAATCTTGTAACTGCGGTCAAAAAGATTTATATTGAAATGACTTTGTTACAAGACTAATCAACACTCAAACAAATCCATTAAACTGACCACTGATGGACAACATTGGCATACAAGATGTATGTTGTACACTTAAGATGTAGTAAAGATTAGGTATAAAAAAAGAAGGATCGGAAGATTTTTAAAAAAAATTATTTTTGATCTGCGTTAGATTTAAGAATGAGAAATCTTCTATCAGAAGTAAATATAACTTTCTCATATGTAATAGATTTTTGACAAAAGAAACTATATCTAAAAATTATTCAGTTTATTTTAAAAATGTCTATTTTTTCCTCTAAATTAGTTGTAACGAATCAATATTTTCAATTAAAATTTAATCTATCTATATGAAGTGTTAAATATAAATTTTCCAAAAGTGGTTGGACAAACTTTTGGTAGAATGCACTTCCAATAAGACAAATAAATACAAAGTATCTTCTTTTAGAACAGAAACATTATCTCATAGCCATTTATAGGATAAATAGATTAGTTCAGTTTCACAGTAAGAGAATGTTTCTGTAATCCCATGGTTTTAGTAAAAACATTAGATATTTATTCTACAATTAAATACATATTTAGAGAGGTTTTTCAGTAAATAATGCAATTTAAATTAAATATTTATTGATATTTAATCGTTACAATTAAATTATGGCTTAGTGATGCCTTTGATGATTTCTTTGCCGGCTGCTTTTCCTGCTTCCTTAAGGATTGGTTTGGCGATCTCCCATCCCTTTTTCCATGGAATGTTGAAGCGTTCCTCGACTGTGATTGCTATAAAACAAGATTTAATTAATAAAAAATGAACTAATTGTAATCCTTTGTAAAATTTAATAATTAAATAATTATTATTGTAATAGGTTCATTAAATTAATAAAATTCTTAGGTAGTCCCAAGAAAATAAAAAATGATTTTATATTTCATTATAATATTAATCCAAATAA
>NW_027104711.1:173572-179014 GCF_000696795.3 Halyomorpha halys | reverse complement strand
AGAAACCGATATTCCGATATTATCGGGAGACAATATCGATATTCCGATATTATCGGTTCCTTAATATCGATATCAAAATATCGGATATCGGAGACCAAATATCGATATTCCGATATTATCGATATCGATATCCCATCCCTACTTGAAATGCAATGGTCGGTTGAAATGTAGATAATTTCAAAATAAGACAACATTACTGTAAAAGGGGAAAAGAGAGAACACGCTGAGAAAGTTATCAAGGCAAGGCATTCAAATGCCACCATTTTGTTAAAAATTTCCACATATATCCATTCAATCATATTTTGGATAAGCAATCTATAGATTAAATAATTTTAAATTATTAACTTGCTATTTCAGAATTAACTCATAAGAACTTTTCTAATAGATGATTTTTGTTTGAGAAGAGAAGTCTTATTTTTAAAAAATGAGCTTAGTAAATAAAACACGGATACGGAAACTAGAAAACAACAATTAATATATTGAGTTAGTGAATATAATTACTTGTAATAACATGGATTTCAAATAATATTTCCACTCCATGATTGATTTCCAACAGTGTGTTCGGGTTGTAATAATTCAAAGTTATTTTTGATCTTTACATTCAGGCTCATTGACAGTTAAGTAACAATCATACCTATTTTCCCAGTTGAGATAGGTAATTTTATTACACCATATTTGTATCAACATACTTGCTTATGTATTGTTATGTCCGATTTAATATTCACTTGTGTTCATACAAAACAAATATCCAAAAGTTCGTCAGCAAAACCAATACAGAAATTATACAATTGAATTTAAATTACCGTTCCTATATGGGTGGTATATAAGGACTGAGATTTTCTCCTTTCTTTACTCTCACACAAACCATCCAACATGTCTAAGCTGGTTCTCTTTCTCTTCCTTGGCGTTTGCGTCATGGCAGTACACATGGAGGCAGTCAGTAAGTACCAAATTAGAATAATATTGGTGATAAGAAAAATATTCATTTGAATTCATGTTAAAATAAAACATTGTGACTTATCCAGGTACTGAAGAAAGTGACGACGCTGTATTGGAGGCATTCGTAGACTCGATCGAGCCGCAATTAAAGGAACAACGTAAGAAAGATTTATATAAATATTATTCCCATTTTTCAATTCACTTCTGATTATATTCTCATTCATGTTGGTTTATTACATCAGTTTTGGCAGAAGATCCCAGGATTAACTTTAAGAAAATTTGGAACAAAGCTAAGCCCATCTTGAAGGAAATCGGAAAAGTCGCTAAGCCTATCGCCATCGAAGCAGGAAAAGCCGCCGCTGGAGCTCTTGTTGGATAATTGACAAAATATTATCTGTTAATATTGAATAAGCAATATTTTCAATAAATCATATTAAAAACATTTTTTAATAATATTTATAACCTCCCCTATATTTACTACTCTCAAAAGAAGCATTGCTAAATATACAGCCTTGCAGTGGAATTAATTTAAGCAATAACAATAAATATAGTATGCTACATTTATAGTTAATGAATATTTGAGAATAATTCTAACAACTTACTTGTGCTAAATTTTTATTACGTACGGAGTCAATAATAGATCGAAATTCCTGTGTTTTGAGAATTTTGAAAATTGGTGAAATGAAAGAAAATTGGTCGGTCGACTTTGAAATATCTTCTAGCTCTTTTCCAGCGCAGTTAACTCTGGAATTTCAAACGTTTCCTCTAACTCGCACTCAAATGAATTAATAGTGAAAAAATATTTTGTACTTGTTCTGTATCAATCATTTGTTTGTTTTTATTTAATTTACGGATTTAGATCAATATTTAAACATTGAAAAGACGATGGGATAGTTTCCTGCGTATTCCGATGAAAGGTAAATTATTAGGTACACTCTTTATTGGTCTAAACAACTATATTTATTCTCGAACAAACATCAACAGATCATATAATTTTTATGAACAAAAATATAAAGTTTTTTAGCCAAACAAAACACTCACATAATTAATTGTTCAATCATATGGCGAGAGGGTTCAAAAGGGTTTGCCGCTGAAACTAATGTAAAATAATGAAACAGAATGAGTTAAAATAAAAATAGATTAAAAAAAAAAAGAGTGGAATAAGAATGTTGTTGCGGGAGTGACAACCAAATTTAAACAGCCTGTTCACTATCACCAACTATCGCGGCTGAAGAAATTAGCAATTTCGCCATCACAATAGATTAATTATGATTCTTCGTAATGAAATCAACGATTTTGTTGATAATAAGTGGAAAAATAATAAGACCAAATCGGAGGTGCCTAGCAAGGAGCTTTGAGAGCAGTGACTGTACCTGAATACTTCGAGACAGGACGCATGATTCATCTAGTGCCTATAAATAGATTTTTGTGTTATGATCTCCTCTTGTGAGATTGTGACATGTCCTATATCTACCAAGCTACTCGCTATAATTGTCTGTTGGAAAAGTCAGATAAGTAAGGCTACGAGGGAGAGCGGGATTCATGCCGACTCTCTAACTCAGGCGGTTTCTAAATATTTAAAAAGATTAAACTATCTTTAAGTCTCCTCTACTCGTATCAAGAAAACATTTTAAAAGTAATATAGGACCTTTTTTTTTTCTAACCTCCTATGCGCACCCAGCGCCGACGACTCTGCACATACAGTGTACAAGTTAAATAACCCTTAAAATACCGATGGTTGAAAAAGGATACCAACTTCTACTAACATATTCCTTGTACCTTACTTTCCTATTTACTTATTAATGGGGGGTTAAAAAAAATCTAACCTCCTAAATCTTTATTAAGATTTGATGATCCCTTTCCTTAAGGAAAAATTCCGCGAGACTTTCGGCGAGAGTTCACCATGAGTGGCCTCTGGTTTGGGTCTCGCGGAACAATACCAGATAGAACAAGGAGCTTCTTAGAGGGCCTAGGTGTTAGTATCGGGGATATTGCGATCTTGGCGGAAAATATTATTTTGGACTCCCTGGGGATCATACACCATCACCTGCATGGGAATTAGCACTAGATTATTCATTGTTTCATTTATTTATTTTAGTAGAATCTGTCGATTTGTGTGTTTTAACTTATTTCTTCATTAAATTATTTTATTCTTATTATTAATATTTTTATTTATTTATTTTTTGACACCAGATTCTTCACAACCATCCGTCCGAGAACCCGAACGCAGACGACATTCTCCACAGATGTCGATTCAAACAGTCCGAGTACGTTCAAGGTTTAAAGGTTGGGTGATTCCGAGAAATATCTGAATTTTCCAGTAGCATTAATTATTGCACTTAAGGGTTGGTATTTCACAGTAGTTTTGAATCAAGCCATATCTTAACAAGTACTTCTCTGATTCAACATTGCAGAAAATTCTTATTAGTCCGATCATCAGCTCTGGTTGCACCTCCTCGAACCATTGGGCCCGGACCCATGGTTCCTTGATCAACAGGGTCCACTAACTTCTGTGATTGATCTTATAAATGTTCAACTTTCTTCTTTAAAAGTATTTTAATCTGAATGATATTTGTTTCTCGCAATTTTCATATCTAGGGGGCCCGATTTCTTAAAGTTGTCTACCTGTAACTTGGTTAAAGACGACTCTGCCAGACCTGAATCCGAAGCACAGTTGCCCTCTCCCATTATGACACGTTGCGTTACCTCCAGGTTCTATTCGATTTTTTGTTAAAATGTATGTTACCAATTCGATCTTTAAATTGTCTAAAGATCTTTTATAGATAGTAATGGGACACGAAGTCTACCAGTGTCTTCCTAAACAATTTCGGGAACCCTATCACGTCCTTCATTTATATTGATTCAAGGAGGTGATGGTTTATACTGTTCAAGAATCTATCTTTTTTTCTTTTTGTTCTGTTCTTTGAGACTCAAAAATAAGATTCATATGAAAGGGTTGCTATTGTGACAATGTTGCTGGGCAAAATATCCGAGACAAAGAATTAGGCGTCAACAACAAATAGTCCAAAAAATAAAGCCAAGTCCTATCAAGACTTGATCAAATTAAATTTGATATTCCCTATTCTTGACTTTTATTTTCTGATGGCCCCACGAAATGACCCGACTGTCCCACTCTGGTTAAATGAGGTTGGTAACTTTTAGATAACCTCCGTATGTTAGAAATGATGAGAAAGGGAGAAAGAAAAAGAAAAAGATAGACGGCTTCTATTGATAGCCGACCAACGTAGTTCGTTGCAATGTGCATTTAGTAGACTTACTAGACTATTGACGACGGTCTTCTAAATAGTCACGCCCACTGTTACCATGGCGTAAATTAAACAATGGTCAAAATTATCTTGTAGAGTTCCATATAAAAATAATATTTGTTTAAACATTGGAATGATTAGGTGTTGTATTAGAAGCTGATATTTAGCACAAAATTTGAATATCAAACAGTTACTAAATCATGTCTGATTTAAATAATCAACATGTTACTGTTAAATAGAACAATCCCTTCGAAACTGCTTTAATATTCACTATGGTTATTATTGAATTCACTAATTAATGATTAGTTTTATTTGAGTTGATGAAAAACATGTTTCGTATTGACTTTAATTTAATCAATTCTAAACTTGCGCATAATTGTCTAGCCGTGTCAGATCAGTGATCTAAAGTAAAAAAAAAATTAATTAATAAAACAGCGAGAACTGGGCATTACCCCAACTGCTTAAGGGTCTTGAAATAATATAAGTAGGAAATACGTATCACAACTCCAAATTCAAACCTCCAAACTGAATAATAAGTTGTTTCTGTTAGGTGGTACACCCTCACTCCAATACTGAACTTCTTCGTTAAAAAAAAAAAAGTGATCTATGACGTGATTTCTTTACATAAAAAATTACCAGCATTACAAATAAATTTCGAACAAACCTGGATCCAGTGGACCTAATGACAGCATCGTATTTCGAACACCTGACCGAGTAGTTACTACTTTATTTAGCTATTGTGATCAAATAAATTTTTTCGATATCCTGAAAAACTTTACCAAGTGAACCCAGTCGTGCATGAAACTAATGTTAGATTAAGGGGTGTTGGAATTGTAATATTAATTTTACTTCAAAAATAATTTCGGGAAATAGGTTTTAACGATTAGCAATAATATTCCACATTTCTATGAAAATGTAGTTTTTTGGTACTGCTATATTTCTATAGACGCCCACCAGATCCATCGGATCTAATCCTCAAAAGTAAAAAGTGTGAAATGGTATCCTGCCAGTAAAACAGTAAGATACCTGGGAATTCACCTAGATCGCCGCCTTACCTGGAATCACCATATCGACATCAAACTAAGTTTAGTGACAATGACCACCTACCAGTACTTTATCAGTTAGGCAAACACACAACACCAACCCCACCCACAGACATCAAATAAAATTTTCGACAAGCTGACTGGAAACTCTACAAAAGACACGTATATGACAACATACCCAACATTACAACACT
>NW_027104711.1:161303-169655 GCF_000696795.3 Halyomorpha halys | reverse complement strand
TTCCAAACTTATTCCTATGGGCATTACCTGGAGCCATCTGTACCGCGACAACGCAGACAGCGACGAAGAGAAAGAGAACCAACTTTGCCATGGTAAGATGTGATAGTACAATGTTGACCTCTACACTTTTCCTCCTTTTATACCGAAATTGTTAAATTGGAAGACAATAGAGCGGTAATTTTAGTTTGCACGTCTTGTTTGATCAGCTAACTATTAATGAATTATTTGTTACAAGTCAATAAAGTATAGAGGACGGGGATTAAACATAGTTTAATGGACGGAGATAATACCCCGCATTGAATCACATGCATATTAGATTGGCAAAGTGATTTTTTTTAAAATTTATTTGATTGATAGATATTACAATATGCCACACCATTGTGGGCAATAGGTAATAGTGATGAATGATCACATTCATACTAAAATAAAATAATATAAGAATGAAAATAAATGAAAGAAATAAAAAAAATAAAGGTAGATAAAAATAAATAAAATCTCTCTTAAAATATAAACAAACTTAAGGATAAAGTGAAATTGAATATATTATATTTTGTCCCCTTTTATCGTTTTTATTATTAAAATTTATGTATCAAAATGATCAAGGAACAAAACCTTTAAACCTCAAATAAAAGAAAATTAGGGGCCTTTTTTAGAATTTAATACTATATAATAACAAAAGCTTATTTTATTATTTATAATTTTGTTCTATCTATATTTTTACCCATACTTCTGTAACGTTTCGGTCTCTTCTATTGCCTATCTTCAAACATTTTTATCTTCACCACAGGCTCAATATTAAAAACTATTTACAAATGTATAACTCTAGGAAGTGAACAAAAAAATAAAATAAATTCCATGTTATATAGCAGTTCCACAACCAAGAGCTGAAGGAGCAGGACTTTGCAAGGAAGACTGTAACTAGACAAATGGTTGTACAAGGAGGTAATTTGGTCAAAATCAGGCTTGATCGCCAGATTTTCCTCTCTAGGGATATCCGCTTCATGAGGCTAGGTGGGCCTTGGATGGCTCCTTAATCCAGAGGGTTAACCTCAAAGTAACAGATTAAATAATTATCTGTTACAACCGAATTCGAACCCAGGTCCTTAAGAGTTAGTAGTACCGTCCCTTGGCACTGAACCACTCAAATCCCTAACTCTTGCAACTATTAGCAATAATTTATTTTATAATCTGCTAATTCTCAGCTGGTTTTTTTTTTTGTTTTGTTTTTTTACATAAGCAATTTTCTTCCCTCGTGGCTTGTATATCTCTTCTTTGCTTGAATATTGGGACATATAACAAAAAAAAAATCCTTTTAATTGCAAAAGCTTTATTCTATTTAGAGTTGGGTGTACTCCAAAGATAGCACCGTTGACTGTGATTACTTTTCATTACTGAAATCGTACTACAGACTTTCCTAAAACAGTGAGATTGGTTACAAATTAACTATCGTCTATCTGTGATTTAATATTTTTTTAAATAATTCTTTTTGAAAAATTATATTATTGTTGAAAATATATCAATTAAGAAGTCTGTCATTCATATCTTTTATTTAGTATTTCTTAGACTAAAAGGGCAGGACGTAAGATCACCGATTTCAATTAAACGTTTTTTTGGAAATAATAATAATAATAAGTCGTTATTTATATGTGAATACAAAAATAAATTATTCTTCAGAAAAAATAAATATCAAAAAATGAATATATACATTAAACATTGTCACATATATACCTTACCGTGTGGGAGGTTAGAGTATTTTAGCGGATACAAGCCGAACCTTAAAACCAGAGTTACTGACATTTAGCTTTCCACATTTCCCTATCTCGAACCTGCCTCATCCATAATGAACCGCCACTCTGTTTTGTTATTTCGTCGGCCCAGCGCTTGCGTTTTCGTCCTCTTCGTCTTTTCCTGTCCAGGGGAATCCACTCAGCAGCTCGTCTCACACAGCTGTCTTCGGATTTCCTCATGAGATGGCCTGTCCAGGTCCACTTCATTTTTCCACCGTAGCTTATGGCGTCGGTAACCATGGTTTCTTTTCTTAATCGAACCGTGCTAAATTTATCCTTTAGAGAGTCTCCAAGCATTTACGTTCCATTCTTCGTTAACAGATGTTAATCTTCTTCTCTATTCTTAGTCAGAGGCCATGTTTAGCATCTATAAGTAAGTGCTGGGATAATACAGCTGTTGAATACAATTGCTTTGTACCTTATATCTTGACGGCTTTTAAAAATATATCCGAGACTCCAAAATTTCTTCCATGCTTTACCTATTCTGGATTCAATTTCCTTCGCATCCCTATTCACAAATGAGTCCAAGATAAATTACTTCATGGGAAATTTTCATGCCCATGAGGTTATGTCCAATAGTTTTCTAAGGGCCATTGGTCATTATGACAGTTTTTTGAGGGTTCAATATCAATGCATGGAGAGAACTTTTTTCTTTTAACTGATTGATTATAAGCACTAGTTCTTCCTCTGAGCTTGCTATCAAAACCACGTCTTCTGCGAATTTTAATGTGTTCAGCTTCATTCCATTTAGTGAGATCCCCATGTCTTCCCAGACTAAGGATTCGAAGATTCGTTCCAACTCTGCAATAAAAATATTTGGTGATAGGGAATCTCCCTGCCTGACTCCTTTTCTTATATGAAATATTTTTCCTCTTCTTTCCATCTCTACGTATGATTTATTGTCTATGTACATATTTTGAATTATTGTATATAGCTATGGTTACTTTTCATTACTGATGTCATCCTACAGAATTTCCTAAAATAGTGAGATTGGTAACAAATTAACTCCCCTCTATCTGTTCATTTTGAAAAAATATATTACTGTTTAAAATATATGAATTAAGAAGTTTGTCCCTCATATTTTTTATTTATTATTTCTTAGACTAATTTCCTAGGACCTTCGGTGTCACCATTTGCAATCCAACATGTCTAAGCTGGTTCTCTTACGATTCCTTGGTGTCTGCGTCATGACAGTACGCGTTGAGGCTGTCGGAACGTACCAGATTAATAAAATAATAAAAATATTAATTTAAATTATTTTTTGCGAATTGACAGATAAACCATATGAGAGGTGGTGAGTCTTCAAGATTCCCACCTCTTAATAGCATTCATGTATGCCACATAGACGAATTTTGTTTGAAAGAACTGTTCTACAAAATGTTCAAGTGATAGGAAATTCATATCTCAAAATCACAAGAGGTCTGCAAACTATTTCTGCGATAAAATAATAACATACAATCTTATGCAAATCATAACATGACCAACCTGTCAACTAAGTTTAATAACCCCTTTAGAGAACAGTTAAGGTACAGAGCTAAAATATTATCGACACAAATTGAAGACTTCGTAGCTAGTATCAAAAAGATTTATTTTGAAACAGCTTTACAAACTTACAAGTCCATTAAACCGGTCTCTGATGAACATAGGAATAGGAGGTATGTCCTAGATAGGGTACAGATTAGGTATAAAAAAAGAGGAGAAGAAAGATTTTGAAAAAAGTAGTTCTTGATCTATATTTGATTTAAGAATGAGAAATATTCTATCAGAAGTAATTATAACGTTCTCATATGTAACTAATTTTTAACAAAAAAAAATGTATATCAAAAGTTATTCAGTTTATTTATAAATTACTATTTTATCGTCTCAATTAACTGTCACAAATCAATATTTTCACTTTATTAAAAAGTTGAATATTCAACTTTAAATTTTATGTATTTGTATGAAATGTTAAAATATGAATTTTCCAAAAGTGGTTGTACAAACTTTTGGTAGAATGCACTTCTAATAAGACAAATTAATACTAAGTATCTTCTTTTGGAACAGAAACATTATCTCATAGCCATTTATAGGATAAATAGATTAGTTCAGTGTCGCAGTAAGAGAATGTTTCTGTAATCCCATGGTTATATATAGTAAAAACATTAGATATTTATTCTAAAATTAAATACATATTTAGAGAGGTATTTAAGTAAACAATACAATTTCAATTAAATATTTATTGCTATTTAATCGTTACAATTAAATTATGGCTTAGTGATGCCTTTGATGATTTCTTTGCCTGCTGCTTTTCCTGCATCCTTAAGGATTGGTTTGGCGATCTCCCATCCCTTTTTCCATGGAATGTTGAAGCGCTCCTCGACTAGGGTTGCTAGAAAATAAGAATTAATTAATAAAAAATGAACAAATTACGAATTATTGTTGGACATATTAAGTGAGTTCAAGTGTATAAAAAACGACGAAAAATTTAACTTATATATTTTGATGTGTATGTGAAAGTAACGTTAGGAATCTGCTAAAACTGACAAGGTACTAATCCGCACACCCCCTAAAAATTTATAAACATCTGTTCCATCCACTATTCCAGAATGCAATATTTAACTACATGCAGGAAGTCATAAAATTAAATTTGTTCCTTGATCCCTAAAACTTAGTTTCTGTTTTAACGTGTTATAGTTTCTTCAGCAGCGAGGATGTAAAAATACATGAAACGTCCATTTTTTTAAAAATTTTGTAACTGGATTGAAAAAATCAAACAACGTAGTTAAGAAGTGCCACTACTACGGAGAAAGAAAAACCGAAACAATACATAAGATAGTGTCCACCTTTCTATACAATCCATAGAAATTAAAGTATTCCAATCTATTTACCCAAATACTGCTTAATACAATGAAAATTAAGAGACTAAAAAGAAGAAAAATATATTTTATTTTATATTCACCGGTTGCCAACGAGAGAGAAATAACGAAAATTCCAATACGATTTAGTACTATATTTGTGAAAAATGTAAACTTTCTTGATTTCCTTTAATTAAAAAAATCAATAAACGTTTCTTACCAGAATCTACTGGAAGGTCCCATTGGTCTTCATCAGATGAATCAGCTGTAAGATAATAAACCAAATTAACAAGCTACTCTTTTTTGTATAATATTTTATTTAGTATTTTTATTACTATTATTATTAAAATCCAATTTCATAATTCCAAACTTATTCCTACGGGCATTACCTGGAGCCATCTGTACCGCGACAACGCAGACAGCGACGAAGAGAAAGAGAACCAACTTTGCCATGGTAGGATGTGATAGTACAATGTTGACCTCTACACTTTTTCCTCCTTTTATACCGAAATTGTAAAATTGGAAGACAATAGAGCGGTAATTTTAGTTTGCATGTCTTGTTTGATCAGCTAACTATTAACGAATCAGTTGTTACTAGTCAATAAAGTATAGAGGATGGGGATTAAAAATAATTTAATGGACGTAAATAATACCCCGCATTGTCCCCGCATGCATATTCACATGCATATTAGATTATTAGATTGTCAAAGTGAAATTAAAAATACTATATTTTATGCCCGATTAATTTTTTTATTATTAAAATGTATACATTAAAATGATCCAGAAACAAATCCATTAAACTAAAAATAAAAGAAAATTAAGTCTTTATTTTTAGAATTTAATATTATATAATAATAAAAGTTTATTTTATTATTGTATTCAATCTATATATTTATCCATACTTCTGTTACTTCTATTGGATATCTTCACAGGGTTAATATTAAAAACTATTTATAAATGTGTAACTATTGGAAGTAAAATTAAATTAAAATTAAAAAATGTTGTATAACTGTTCCACAACTAAGAGGTAATGAGGTCAGAATCAGGCTCGATCGCCAGATTTTTTCTTTATGATTATACACACCATGAGGTTATGAGGGAAACCCAGAGTAACAGATTAAATAATTACATGTCACACCCGGATTCTAACCCGGGTCCTTAAGTGTTAGAGGTGTCCTCCCTTACCACTGAACCACTCCACTCCCTAACTCTTGTAACTATTAGCAATAATTTATTTTAAAATCTACTATTTCACAGCTGCTTTTTTTTGTATTTTTTTTACATCCGCAATTTCCCCCCACTCCTCTTGGCTTTTATATCTCTTCTTTGCTTGAATATTGGGACATATGACAAAGAAAAAAATCCTTTTGATTTTAAAGGTTTTATTCTATTTAGAGCTGGACGCACTTCAAAGACCGTAGACTGTGGCTACTTTTCATTACTGAGGTCTTCCTAAAAATTTCCTTAAAACTATTTTAAAGATTTATTACGAATTGACTCCCGTATATCTGTAATTTACTATTTTTCAAAATAATTCTTTTTGAAAACTTATACTACTTTAAAATATATGAATTTAAGAAGTTTACCACTCATACTGGGTTCAATTTATTGTTTCTTAGACTAAGACGGGGAGACTATGCACATAGGATCACCAATTTCAATAAAACTTTTTTTTAATATACTAAGTCGAAAAATATTGGAAAGGTGTCCGAGAGTTGCGATATTGGAACCAAGAAAAAAGAATTAGTTTATATAATTTTAGGCATTTATTATGCTATCCCAAGCCACCTATGTCCTGTATGTATTTAATGCTTATTATATACCAATCATTTTTTTTTTTGTTGAATAATAACAAACTACAATTTATTATAGATCGTTTAAATAAGTTTAAGTGTATAAAAATTACAAATATATTTATGAGAATGTTTATTTATAGGTTTCTAAAGGCATTAATAACAAATATGAATTTTATTTTTCTTAGAAAAAAAAATAATCAGTCTACTTTATCGGAAGCGATTTCTATTTCTTACTAAAAAAACGTCGTTCGTAGTCTCCCTTTATAAGTTAAAATCAAATTTTATTAATTACCAAAATAACACTGTATAAATTGATCCTTTGAAATTGGGTTGTAAGAGTAAAAAGTAATAATTTAAAATTACAAGTCATTCTGAAAATTGATTATAAACCAACTTAAAAGATAAAGAGAATAAAAAAATAGAAAGAAAGATGAATAAAGAAATAATAAATTTTTCCCAAATATGAGAAAATAATACTTCCTAATTTACATAATTTTAACAGTAATATAAGTTTTAAAAATAAATCATTTGTAAAATATGAAATTATAAATTGTAGATACAAAAGGAAAAAATAACATCAGGGACAAGAAAGCTGGAAGCAGAATTTTAAATTAATTATTACGAATACTTTCCGGAGTTGTAAAATTCAAAATTGTTTTTAATATTTTGACAATAGGTGAAGATAAAAATTGTCAACATAAAACGTCAAAACATTACCGATGCATGTAATGTTTATGTATAGAACAAAATTGTGAGTGCGGTTCAAAAGGTTTCCATAATATTTCTGATTGACATTAAATAATAAAATATTCACCCAAAATTTTTCCTCCTTCCCCCCAATACTTACACAATTTATCTCAAATTAAGGAAAATTTAATACATAGAGAAATATCATGGCTTGTAATGAGGTGTTAAATTGAGTTAAGAAAAAAAACTAATCACATTATATATTAAATCCTGATAACTTGTTTTTTAAAATAACTTTGTACACAAATATGTATTTAATTCGTTAAAATAAAATAATAAAAACTATAAAATTCATTTTACCGTTGTTTTCATTTTTCCATCCGATTTCTCCCCTCTATTGCCCCGAGTAATCGCTTTTTATGAATAACAGTAAGTATTTGTCAGTAATTATTCTCAATCAATGATGAAGCCGAAGTGATTCCAAGGTATTTTCTACACTGTAAAACAAAAATAGACAAACCATTGTCTAAGAAATCTGTTACTCGATGCTTCTGAGAATTTTCTGACAGAAATTCAATATCGGTTCGTAGCCACAAGGTCTTATTGGGGACACATCTCGAAGTAACATAATTTATCCAGACATCTGTAGCCTGTGCCAGCACAAAACTGAACTACGAACAGAGGTTCCAAATTCGATTTTGTGGACACCATTCCGCCGCTTTGTTATTTCATTAGATTTTGTAGTTACTTTGTTTTATACGATTTTACAGTATCCTCAATGAAATACTAACAATGAAAAAATATAAGTATTGAAAAATAGATTTCAAAAGAATTTTATATTTTTATACTCGGCTTAGGCTGAAGAGGAGTTGAATGAGGGATCTCCTAGTGTAATAAAATTATTTACGTCAGGAGGATGTACCACTGGGTGCTGTCTCCATCATACAAACCCATGCCACGCCTGAATGGTACAGCTCCTTTACTGGCTGTAAAATAGATTTAAAAGTGCAAATAAAAAAAAAATGAAAGATAAAAACAATAATTCTACTATTGTTTTTAAAACGCATTTTGGATAACAAAAAGTTAATTAAGAATACATTATTATCAATCATCATCTAATAGCATAGTTGCATAGTAAGTAAAAACGAGTTTTAGTCTAAGGTGAATATCTTCAAAATATCATTCTTCATTTGAATTCGTATTATAGAAACAGAAATTACAGAACAGCCATTCTAAGCATTCAGAAAA
>NW_027104711.1:152574-161253 GCF_000696795.3 Halyomorpha halys | reverse complement strand
TATATATATTCTATTTTTGATTAGAAACCTCAATAAATCTACACTTTTAGATTTATTCCTAGATTTCTGCTGCAAAGAAGTGAAGCTCTTTATTCACTTGTTCAAACAATTCATTAAATTGTTTTCATAATTTTTAATAATTTGTTTTCAAAATTTTCATAATTTTTCTTTCTTATGATCTGGCTATGTACTTTGTACCTCTAATTCTTTATTGTAAAGAAAAAAATCGACAACCTGATTAATGTCACTATTAATTTAGGAAACATATTGTAAAGACAAAAACATAATATAATTTAAATATACCAATATAGTTTTTAAAAATATATAAAAATACTTAGATTAATAATAATATTACGATATATTTTATTTATTAAATAAATCAATTTTATATCCAAATCCGTCTCAACACTTTATTTATTCATTTGTCCAACGTTTCGGCCTTTCTAGCCATCTTCAGGGACATCTTCAATACAAAAATTCTTCTCACATTAATTTATATTTTCTATTTGCAGGCTATTCTCCCCAGGTCATTTTCTTTATTTAAAGTTCAAACCTCTTTATTTAAATTTTAAACCATTAACATTTATTTTTTCTATAAGATTATCAACAGTATAAAACACCACACCATATCGTGTTTTTATACTGTTGATAATCTTATAGAAACAATAAATGTTAATGGTTTAAAATTTAAATAAAGAGGTTGAACTTTAAATAAAGAAAATGACCTGGGCAGAGTAGCCTGCAAGTAGGAATTATAAATTAATGTGAGAAGGATTTTTGTATTGAAGATGTCCCTGAAGATGGCTAGAAAGGCCGAAACGTTGGACAAATGAATAAATAAAGTGTTGAGACTGATTTTGATATAAAATTGATTTATTTAATAAATATTACCTTGTCTCAAAAAAATTTGAAATAATATAATTAAAGATATATTTTATCTTAATTGTTTTAAATTTAGTATTTCGATATTTTAGTATTTCTCATAAAAATGAACTGAACAGAAAAAATTTATTCTGTGAAAAAGTCCCCTGAAAAAATCACATTCATCAGGATAATTACTATTTATCTGACAAAATACGATTATTTACAAAATGTCGATATTTACGTAACAATTATAATTTTATTGTGGCATCAAAAGCATTTTTTTTTTTCTTGCATAGTAACCCTATGCATTATTTAAAAAGTGTACATATTCCATGCGAAACCGCATGCTGTAGGTATGTAATGTGGTGTAAACACTGGAATGTGTTATAGTACTATACTAAAAATATTAAAAGAAAACACAACAGAAACAAAAAAAAAATAAATAAATAAAAATAACAAAGAACAAATAAATTATAAAATACAATAACTAAAATGATGCAATTAGAGCATGTGGTTAGACAATGCAACTAATTATTTAATACAATAGATGACAAGAATTAAAGGTATATGGATTATAAAAATAAATAAATATAAATACAGAACAGATGTGAGAATTAAATATGGAACTATGGCAAAACATAATAGGTACAATTGGAGTAGGGATGATGATCACATTTGGGCTAAATCTATATTTATGTAGTTATCATGAAACATGTTGAATTCAGACTTTTAGAGCCTATAGTTTTCAATGCCAATTATTACTATAGTATTAATCATAGATCATGAAATATTGGATATGAATATCATATCATAATATCATGAAATATTGGATATGAATATCATATCATAATATCATGAAATATTGGATATGAATATCATATCGTAATATCATGAAATATTTTTCTGGTAAATAGACGGGAGGATATATTTGCCATTTCTTCAAACTACTATTGCTTTACGTAATATTGTTCTAGCCGATATAATATAATGTAAAATTTACAGATAAAATTAGTAAATTGTTAGTCATATCTCCACAGATCGCTTTCAGTAATGATTAGGAGATATTATATTTACGAAAGAATCCGCTTGATTTGTTCCTATGCGGTAAGACGCGTAAGTTGGTTGCAGGGGTCAAAGGTTCTCTTCATTCATCTCCTGGAAATTGAAACATTTCGGACCCCCCCCCCCTAATCAGAAGTCTAATCTCATTTTCGTTGATGCTACGGTTTCTCAGAGCTTGATGACGGATGTGTCCATCATCTTCCACCATCTGTCCCGTCTTCAGACCTCCGTTGACCCTCTTGTTCTCAGGTCATCTGTTATGAAGTCCCATTTGACTTAAAGGTCGAGAAACCCTCTCTATCGCCTAGTGATTTGCATCTGGCCTCCAGCAACTTTTTAACGGTCTGTCGCGCCAATAATAATAATATTCATTCAAAAAGTAATACCAGGAGGTATGTATTCTTAGTACTTAATATTTAATAAAGTTTTATCATTTTTTTTTTTAAACAAGGTAAAAATAATTTGCTTGATTGCAGTGATTATCAATATTTTATTATGCTATAGGAAAAGATGGGGAGTGAAGTGGCGCAGTGGTAAAGTATTGGTGAACTATCTCCAAGGGCCCGGTTTCGAATCCGGCAATAGCAGATATTTATCATGGTTAATGAAGACGTGAGTTCGAGGAGCATTCCGGGGCTGACCCTACCACAAGTCGGTACCTTAAAATGAGGAAAAATCCGTTGAACGTGATTATGAATAAATCACCTCCTTGAACAACCGTTTTTAAATTAACATTACTTCCTTACGAAGAACTTCTGACCTATCATGTATTGTGGTGGTACTGATTATAAGAAAATATAAATTATTGATCTCGGAAAATTAGATTATGAATTGCCTTTTATAATTTTGTTTATCATTATATTTGTTTTACTTTTTTTCTTAAAACTCCCAATGTGATTAAAATTTACACAGAATTAGGGTTTAAGGGGAAAAAAATATGAGCTTACAATTTTTAGGCACACTAGAATTCGGGCCCGGCTTCACTTTAAAATAAAAGATAAATTTGGATAGTGTCAGTTTCAAAATCAGAGTAAAATAAAAAAAATTGCATTATATACAGTTTTTATTTACTGATTGTACAAAGTGTAGGAATTTGTAGAAAAAACTGTGAACATTATCATCAGATTGGTCTACTAATAATATTTATTAAAATTGAAGTGTAAAGTTCATATTTTTTTTTAATATTTTCTAGTTGCGATTCGTAAGTGATACTATTCTTTTACAAGTGTATCATTATACTTGTTTATGTATTCTAGTGTTATATAAATAAGCTTCTATTGTTTTAATGTCTAACAAATGTCCGAGAAGACAGTTCGTCAGCTAAACCAATAAGAAATATTTACAATAGCATATAGAGTAACACTGCAACATCGGTATATAAAGATGTAGATTCCCTTTCCTCTCCAGTGTCACCACTTGCCATCCAACATGTCTAAGCTCGTTTTCTTTCTCTTCCTTGGTGTCTGCGTCATGGCAGTACACATGGAGGCTGTCGGTAAGTACAATATTGAAATAATAATAAAATAATAAAAATATTAATTTAAATAATTTTTATTGTGAGATGATAGTCTAGGTGGCGGTCAATAAAGGTATCAAAATAATAAAACAAAACTATTTGTTGTTAACCAACGTTTCGCTCCACCAGGGCTAAATGAAAGAACAAGATACAAACATTTTAGAATTAACAGAAAATTAATATAAAAACATTTCAAAATAATTGTATTGTTTATAAAGTATATAAAAAGAAATATTAACAACAATATTTAAACGTTGGTTAACAATAAATATTTTTCTTTTACTACTTTCATTGATACCTTTATTGACCGCCACCCGGACTGTCTTCCTCTAATCTACTTCATGCGGTCAACTATCATCTTTCTAAATGATTTATTAAAATAAATCCTTATAAATGTCGCAGATGACGACGTTGTCAGCGAAGAAGCCTTGGATGCTCTGGTAGACTCACTCGAACCAAAATTAAAGGAACAATGTAAGTATGATATTTGGAAACATATCATTAAATTGTATTTTTTTTTCTTCCCCCCTCCTTGCTATTTCTGGCATACGGGGTGCGGGAGCAGTGGTGCAGTGCGCTGGGGTTTGCGCCATTGCTCCCAAGGACCACCAATTTTTTTTTATTCTTTTATTAATTATTCAATTATTAATTTTCATTAAATTGTATTGATTTTATACATGAATATAACCCTTACATACTCCTAAAAACGTTCACTATATAATCCTTGTCACACGTTACCTTTTATTTTACTTATGTTTATATCTTCATTATACTAATTATAAGTTATCCCACCAGTTCTGCAGAACGACCCCAGGCTCAACTGGAAGAAAGTGTGGGGCGAAGCTAAGCCCATCCTGAAGGAAATCGGAAAAGTCGCTAAGCCAATCGCCATCGAAGCAGGGAAGGTCGCCGCTGGCAGTCTTGTTGGATAAAATGTAAAATGTCAAATAAACAATATTTTCAATAAATCATATTCCTAAAAATATTATTATTGTTACTTTACCTTTTTTATTTCGTCAAAATACAATGTTTTTCAATTCAAACTACATATATTCGCTATTGTTTTCCAATTTTCTCCACCTGCCACATATCCAGCATCTGCTACCACTGTAAGTTTTTTTTTCTCTCTTATACTTCACCTTGCAAGTTTTATTTATTTATCCGCGTTTTTATATTTGACAATGTTGTAAGATGTTTTATTATATACCTATATAAATTTTAATGCCTAATAGAGCTACTAGGAATAAAACTGTATTGAATTAAAATCTAAGTATTTCCAAAATAGTAATTCTATGGCTGATTGAATAATTATTAAAAAAAAGGGTACTTTATTTATAATCTTAACACTTCCTTGAGACTGATTAATATTGTTTAAATACATAAAATGTTATCCATTTTAGTCTCAAAACATTTTTATTCTATTTTTAAGTCCGACGTTTCGGCCATTTCGGCCATCCTCGACAACCTTTCAATTCAATTTTAGAACTAAATCATTTAAAAATAGAACTTCATGCAGGCTATTCTGCCCCGGCCAATCAACCAAAATACCCTAATTAATCCTTTTTCACATTAAAATTATGTATCGCTGTCACCTTCTTTGTTAAAAATATATTTAATGATTTAAGGTTGTGATATCATTTTTTAACAAAGAAGGTGACTGTGATAAATAATATTAATTTTAATGTAAAAATCGACTAATTAGGGTAATTTGGTGGATTGGCCTGCCCAGAATAGCCTTTGGCATTTAGAATTTTTCAAATAATTTGCCAAATAGCCTTTATTCTTTAACTGTATTAAGGTTAAACCTTAATTGCATTAATGAAAGGAATATGGTCCGGGTGCGGTCAAGAAAAACTCAAATAGTAGAAATATACTAATTTAATGAGCCAACGTTTCGCCCCACGTTGCAGGGCTTCTTCAGGGCTGGACAGTTCCGGTGACGAGGTGATGACATAATTACATACCTTAATTGCATTAAGGTTGTCCCTGAGGATGGCCAAAGTGGCCGAAACGTCGGACTTATAAATAAAACAAAAATGTTTTGAGACAAAAATATATAAAATTTTATTTATTTAAACAAACAATATGATGCTAATGATTATCATAGATTTTTTTTTATTTGTGTGAATTTCTGCCGGATGCTCCCTGATGAAGATCTGTAACTCAGGTCGAAACGTCTGCACGAAAAAATAATTGTTTGTTTATTTGTATTTTTTTGCTGACTGCACCTTCAACCATCTTCATAAATAAATATTAATGTTCAAACAAAATAAATTTTATCCAAATTTTAGTCTTAAAACAATTTATATTTCTTTTTAAGTCCGACGTTTTGGCCAATGCGGCCATCCTCAAGGACAATATATTACTAACAGCATTTTATTTTATTTCAACAATAATAACCAGTCTCAAGAAAGTGTAAAGATTATATATAAACTAAAAATTAAATAATTTAATAAATAACCCAAGAAAAAAATTAAGTAATCTGATTCGAACGAGAAAAGACGATACCACTCGATCGTTCCCGATTGCATTACAGTTTCGTTATCCTCTGCTTAACTATTGTATTCTTGGTAGGAACAAAATTTAGATTTATTTCTATCTCGATAAAGTCTGATATAAGATTTTTTTATAGCAACAGAAAATAAAAATGGTTTGTTCATAATTTTTGCCTACTCTGGTTTTTAGATTCTCTGTTGATTAGACAAAAATAGCGATAACTTTAACCCGAGTCCGCCTTTCTGCCCAATATTATAGTATGCTATGTAGTACGATAAGTAAAAGATGCGTGCACCGCATCAAATATTTGTTATGTAGTATAATAATCCTGAATCCTTGTAAATTTTGTACCTGACAATGCTTCCGACAATGATGCAGAAGCGTTGATTCATGGTAAAGGTATGGTCATCGTGATTCAAATTATATACCTGCCTTCATTTGAAATCAACCAATAAATGAACCTATAAATAAACCAGTTTTTCTTGTTTGGGGCTCATATCTCATTGGTAGGAATTTCGCACTGCATTGTTACACTCAACATTAAAATAATGAGGTTTAAAAAAAAAAAGTTTTCATTAGTACACTTAGCATCATCACTGGTATTATCTATTTTTGTTTTATATCATCTAATGTTAATAAGCAAAAATTGCATTGTCTTGAAATTAAGATTTTTATGAAAATTTTAATTAGGTTTGTTATACTTTTTTTCATATATTGCATTAATAAAAATCTAACTAGCTTCATTAATGAGAAGAAAAAAAGAAAGAAGTTATTATGAGACTTACCTGTTTATTTACAAACAAGGATATGGCTTTAGTTTAATCAAACAAAATATCCTGGAAGAGGGCTTTTGATGTATAAAAGCTAAAGTATCCCTTGATATTGAGGTGGGCTGCTGGAGAAGATGAGGGGAGAGAAAATAAAGGAACTCGCACTACCTACTTTGAAATGGTTTCTACTCTTTTTCCACATCATTGGCAACTTTCCCCCGATAATCCTGTCATCTCTCCTTTAGCCAAATTCCATTTTATAAGGAATTCTTTAACTTTATACATAAAATGGTTCTATATTCACAACGGTTTGTTTAATGCTGTACAATTGGTGCCTCTTAACTTCAAAAGGAATTTGTTTTTGGAAAGGAGAGTGGTAAGGGGGAGGAGAGATAAAATAATTTAGTTTATTAATTAAAGTTATTTTGTTAAAAAAATAATATCTTAATTATTATAATGAGACATTAAAAAATGGGGACGACCATATTAGGTTTTATGTATGCATATATATTTTTTTACTGTATTTGAAATATTTATATAATTTTTATAACTTTAGCTTAAATTGGCTTTTATGTATGACAAAAAATTGTTAGAATAAATAAAGGAAAAATTAAACAAATTTAAAGAACGATAAAAAGCTAGAAAAAAATATTAAAATGTGTGAGTGAAGAAATAATAAATGATAAAAAGGAAAAAAAAAGAAATCATATAACTTTATAATACAGAAATTTTTATAATGCGACAATCTAAAAAAAAAATATACTGTGACTTATATATTATCAAGATTAAAAAAATAATTGTGCTTCACTAGTCATAAGTATGTTGCGTATTAGACAACTCAATGAAGTTAGACAGGGCAACATTTTTAATAAAGTGTTTCTCTCCCTTTTTTTATGAGATTAAAATAAAGCAAAACAAATAATAGTCCAGGCTTAGAGGTTTTTTAGCTCAAAAATTTTCGTTTTGCACTTCAATGTTTTTGAATCATTGAACATAAATTATAGGAATATTACTCATCCGGGAATATCAAAATAAAACAAATGTGGTGCGGTGCGCTCATCACACAATATTTACATACCAACCTTTTACTTTCCTAAGTGTTGAGTAGATTGGTGGACTCTATTCAAGTTAGTACTATTTTTTGTGAATTTTGATTAAAAAATTTAGGATCAGAATGGGAGGGGGAGGGTTGAACAAATATTATCCTTTCGTCTGAAGATTCTGCTCCCATGCTATTTCGATCCAAATAGCTGTTCGGTCGAAATTGCTATTATAAAATATTCCGATATTCTTTTTCTTTTTTTTTTTTTATTAAGTATTTTTAAAAAAAACTAATATTGAAAAATGGAAATTGAAAGATGGAAAAATACAAAACAGTTAAAAAAATTTTTTTTTCGTATACTCTTTAGGTCAAAAATTAAAATGTAATAATATTTGATTAATATGTTTATGTCTTCAATGTTTCAGGGATGCTCCATCCCACTACAATTTAGCAGCATGTTGTTTTAATAAATTCTTCTATACCTGCTTATAATCAATTATATTTCATCTAAGACAAAGGACAACATATCGTATGTCCTACTCAAACAGCTTCCCAGAAAAGCCCTAATGTTTCTCCTTAA
The DNA here is from genome assembly GCF_000696795.3 of Halyomorpha halys. Classification (NCBI taxonomy): domain Eukaryota; kingdom Metazoa; phylum Arthropoda; class Insecta; order Hemiptera; family Pentatomidae; genus Halyomorpha; species Halyomorpha halys. Next base: position 152,923 of record NW_027104711.1, on the reverse strand, counting down.
CATATATAACTCCTGCTCTCGCCTCAGATATTTCCCAACGGAGTGGAAACATGCTATCGTTGTTCCACTCCTCAAGCCCAGAAAACGAGCAGCGGATCCGGTAGATTACCGGCCCATCAGTCTCCTCAATCACATCTCAACAATTTATGAGAAGCTAGTCCTCATACACATCCGCAAACACTGCGACACACACGACGTCATCCCCCGGAACAAACCGGGTTCTCGCGTGGTGTGAGCTGCTACCACAATGTGGCCAAGCTGCAAAGCGATGCAGCAAACAACCTAAATAGGAACCTTGCCACTGCCATGATTTCACTAGACTGCACACAGGCATTTGATTCTGTATCCA
>NW_027104711.1:145343-151339 GCF_000696795.3 Halyomorpha halys | reverse complement strand
AAAAAAAAAAAAAAAAAAAAATCTAATAGAAACAAGTTAGATAAGTTTTTTTAGCATAATTCTGCTAACTTGTATCATCTATAGCAGTGTTATTGATGACAATAGTTGGTCAATAGCTGTATATGAAAAGGATCAAAGATCTAAGTTTGAAGAGAGATTGTTGGGAAGAGATACTCGCATTTCAATACTAATTAGTAATGTATACTTTGATTCCGAATACATTTAAGGACTGTTCCAAAAACCACTTATGACTGTCTGGAATGGTATTACGGGTTTTTACCTCCTGAAACCTGTTCCGACTGTCAGTCAGAAGCACTTGTTGAAACTGACCTATAATAATCGATAAATCAAGCAATATTTTAATCTTAGACCTAGATAATAAAATAAAAATATATCCAAAAAAAATTTAATACCTAATTTTCTCAGTGTTTTTTAAATAATACATTTTGTTTTAATTTTCAAGAAAAAACAATTATTTTTACTTAGGTGAGATCTGTATTATTCTCACGAAAAATCTGCAACTCAACTTTGATTCCTTTTTCATAGAAATGAATCAGGATCTTTTAGAACCTAAAAAATTAAAAATGACTTTCAATATACCTGCACCATACATTTAAATCAAAACCTTATGGGAGAAAAAATTCAATTTAAAAACAAAATGGGGTTCCATATTACTGAATTAAACAAAGATTAATTTCATTTTTACATTTTTGGACGCTATGATGTTTTTTTGTCTGGTTCATTAGAAGTATCTGTTCTACATCTATCGTATACCTTTTCAGCTCCTCAAAAGTTAATCTGAAACTCAAAATCGAAATATTACGCTAGGAATGGAAACAAAAAGAACTAAGTACAGATATATATATTTATATTTATTATCTTGTCATATTTAATTTAACAATACCCGTTTTAGGTTTCATTTGCTTAAAAATAATGAGGACTTATTTATAATTGAAATGATTTACAACGAATTTTACTTTAAGTATAATGGTTATAGAATCCTTCCTTATGGCCATAGTACACGATGCGATATAATACACCATCTAAGCAGTTAAGAGAAATAAATACACATATACATATATACAATAAATATCAAATTAGCAATTAAATATACACATTAATATTATTACACAAAAATAGATTTCAAAGAAACACTTACTTACGTGCTTATGCTTTTGAAATAAAAAAAAAACATTTTCATAATAATTATCATTTTTAAAATGTAAACTTATTTTTTACAACACTATCTAACAAAAATATTTACATTGTATTTTAATCAAAATTAAACCTATTATTATTCAAACATGCCTTGCCTTGTAAAACTTGAAAAAAATATTATTCTATTGAAAAAATACTTAAATTAACTTATTGACTTTTATTAAAATTATAAAATACAATGAATTTCAATTTTATGATTCTTTAAGTGGTTACTTCTTGTTTGCATAACATAATTAATAAACTAAAAATCTGTTAAAATTATGTTGGTCAAAAGTAAATGTTGATTAAAGTGTAAGGATTCAATTCTCCAAACAAGAAATATGTTCTGTTACTTGAAATATATAATTTTTTTTAATATGAAGATTTTTGTTCAAATATTTTTTTATAAAATTGAAATAAAAAGATATTTCTTTAGAGCCATGTCTACCGGACTACTTAATAAATATAATTCCTTACAATTATACTTAATAATAATTTTAATGAAGGGAAGGGTGTAAATGTAGAAAAATGGTTTCAAAATGGCCAAACTTAAAAAGGACTAAACGTCAACTAAATGTTGAACATATATATATATATATCATTCCTCATCATCCTGATATAAAAATAAATGATTTGAATTTAAAGATGAATAATTTAAATTTAAAAATGAATGATTTCCATTTAATACGAATCCCGCTAAAAACTGAAACAACAATAATTCTGTGGTTCAAAGTTAAGTAATATTATTATTTTAACATACTAGTACTACAATAGAATTTTAGCATATACAACAAAAATGACTTGTTTGTAAAATTGTAATAGTCTTTTTCCTTCCAGTGACCTTTTCTGATAACAATATTAAAACTCATAAATATTAAGCCTAAATTCGCATCCAAGGAAATCTAATATCAAAACAAATATATCTACTATTTAATAGTAATAGTAATAATAGTAACTGAAAAAAGTTCAGTTTTTTTTTTTTACAATCTGTTGAACATTTTGAAAATGGTTCTTCCTCCATAAGTGGATTTTTTTAGATTAATTGAATCGGTGAGAATGACAAAAGTGCATGTCCAAAATCAGCTTTTTGAGATATCAGCAAGAACAGTATAAGTCCTTGGACTTATATTGTTTTTTCCCTCATTCATTCTTGTTATCAATGATTAGTTTTACGGATTTCTACAACTTAGAGGAAATGATTTTTCAAAAAAGGCCCTATATTGGACTTCTCCTGCTTTTATTCTCACCGACTCAATTTCCTAAAGTAGCAGAAAAATTCAAAATTCAGAAAAAGTTCATTATGGAAAGCACTTAAACCGTTCCGGTCACTCTTCGATTTTACGACCCCTTCTTGAACTGTAATTAGTAAAAATGATAATTGTGAGCACATGTAAAAACTAACTAAATTAATTCACTAATTTCTAAGCATGTAAGTGAAAATTATGGTCACAATAGTAATTAAAAATCATTCTAGTTCTATGATTCACATCCCTTAATATTAGTTTTTTTAAAAAGAAATTCATGTTAAATTATAATATTCAAAAGTTATAAACTTCTTCGTATAATACTTTTAGAATGAAAAAATTTAGAAAAAAAATGTTATTGAAATCCTCTAATTAAAATCGAAAATGAAATTATATAAATAGATTATGAAGAAGGTGGAAGAAACAGTGACTGTTTGGAAATCTCTCAACAGCCCAGACGAAGCTCTATAGAACAAGAGCCGGGAAGAAAAAAAGTATCTCACCCCAATTTTTGATTACTTAAATGAAAACTAATTATCATTACTAGTCAAAATTGATGAGTCTGCCAACTATAGATAGAGGGAATAAAAATAGTGGCTGTTTCAAAACCTTAAAAAACACATTAATTATTCATTCGGAGCTCTATATCTTGAAAACTACCAACAACACTAGAAAATCTAAAAGAACATTATTTAAAGAAGAGTAAATTTGGTGAAATATTAGCCCTAAAATAGCTATTTACGTCTAATAGTTCTAGAGATATAGCTTTTTAAAAAGCAAAATTTCTTTAAAATCTTCTCAAAGATTAGTAATTAGCTAATTTATTTTAAAAATTTATATCTCAGGAACTATGTGATGTACAGATGTCTATTAGCACTCAAATTAAAGCTAGTTGAATGGGCTATAAAGAAGTTTATGACCTTTACCTTTGCAGGAATAGTATTTTTCATAATATTTGCTAAAATAAATTGATTTATAGTTGTTCGGACAATAAGTTTGATTTATGAAAAACTTCATTTCAGAAACCATTAGACGTACAGATATTTGCCAACGCTCAAATTGAAGCTAGTTAAACTTACTACAAAATAGTTAATTATGTTTATCTTTGTAGGAGTAGTAGTTTTTATGATATTTGACAAAATAAACTCACAAAATGTTAATTTCTAGTTGTTCGTATAAAATGTTGAATTTTAGAAAAAATATATCTCTAGATTCATAAGACGCACATATGTCTTCCAACACTCAAAGTAAAGGAAATTTAACTTACAATAAAGTAGTTTATGACACTTATCTTCGTAGGGGTAGTAATTGTTATGATATTCACATATAAATATAAATTTGGCAAATGAAAATTTGTCCGAACAACTATAAATCAAATTATTTCTGCAAATTTCATGTAAGCTATTACTCCTACGAAGATAAAAATCATAAAATACTTTATAGCTCATTGAACTAGCTTTAATTTGAGTGCTAATAGACATCTGTACGTCAAATGGTTTTTGAGATATAGACTTTTCAAAATAAATTCACTAACTACTGATCTTTCGGTACGTCCCATACAACTTTTATAAAATGTTGCATTATAAAAAGCTACACCTCGAAAACTATTTAACGTAAAAAACTCTGTTAGGTCTCATATTTAAGCAAATTTCCTCTTCTTTAAATGACGTTCTCTTGGGTTTTCTTGTGTTGTTCCTACTTTTTGAGATATAAAGCTCCGAATGAAAACTTGGTTTTTTTTATCGCTTTGAAACAGCCACCATTTTTTAATCCCCCTACCTATGCTTGGCAGACTCATGAATTTTGAATAGTAATTATACGTAGTTTTATTAATGTAATAAAAAATTGGGATGAGATAACTGCCTTTTTTCTCCTCTTGGGCTCTTGTACTACTACGAAGTGGGGCAAAACGCCGGCAAATAAGTGAGTGTTAACTATTTTTTGTTTTAATTTGACCGCACCCCAAACCATCTTCTTCATACTTTAAAATAATACGGTCAATCATTATTTATTTAATATAGGAATAGATATATTGAGAAGTTTGCAAGTTGCATCGTTTTACTGACTAGAAAAACTTTTTTTTTAATAATGAGCAAATTATTTAATCCTAGAAGATTAAAAAAATACAACTAAGTTTGCCTGATTTCAGAATTATATAAATATTTTATTCGATACTTTTAAATAATAAAATTATGAGAGGGAGAGATGCCCAAATAAATACGTAAAGCTTTTTATGAAGAATATTTTTTTTTAAATCTTAAATCACTAATGGAAGTAGCTAAGCCTAAGCAGATTGGGTCACTAACAATTTATTTTTATCAGTCACAGCCTGCTAGAGCACGTTAGCGGTCAACGTCTAACACTGAAATTATATCAAAATCAAAATTTCCTTCTCTTAATAGAAAAGAAACAATCAAAATTTTGTATTAAGATAACACCACACGTCTTAAATGTTTCGAATGGGGCTATAAAATCTAATGTCCAAATTCTAGGAGTCAACAAAAAATATTTGAAAAACAAACTAATAATTTTTAGAAATCATAAAATGAGAAATATTGTTATGTTTTGCAAGTAAAATTTTAATCTTTCAATCACAACGCTAATACATAAAAAAATTATAAACATATAAAAAGATACTGGTAGGGGTTGATCCAAGCTATATAATTGTGATTATGTATAAACTTTATTAGGTAATCACGGCATTTCATGGAATAATATACTTTTTCGTTTTTTTTTTTTTTTTTTTTTTTGATTGACTAGAATATGAAAAATAAATACTAACATGTTTTCGAATGTTTCACAAATCATACATCAGTAAAACAGTAAAATTATGAACAAAAGAGAACGGGCAAGATTAATTACTAGTTAGAATATATTTTTTTCAATAACCACTTTAGCTTATTTAAAAAAAAATATTATTGTGACATTGCTCCTTCCCCCGGATTAACTTCAAGCTTTAGTAAAGATTATTTGTTAAACAAGTAGAGACATCAATTATAAAATGTTCTATAACTGGCTTGCAATAAATTAAGTTATTCCTAAGAGATTATATCAAAGTTCAAAATTAAGTGAAAATTCATCGGTTTCAAATGTCAAGTTCATATAGTTATATATTACACCTATATTAAGTATGTGTCCATTAAACAAAATAAAAATAATACAATGTTACCAGAGTGTATGAAAATGAAAAGATCTAATGTAGATTAATTAAAGTAAAGTGAAAAAAAGATGGATTTTTTATAGATTGTTCTCCACAAAACATGAATCTTAATAATATTAAGAAACATTTTTTGAACACAATCAAAATTAAATATATTTATGAGGAAGGCAATGTGAAAAATCAGTATCAACAAGTCCTGTGAAACTATTTAGAAGGGGATAAGACCTATCTGATATATAAGATTATTTTGTTGTGCATTGATATGTCGAGTTCAATTAAAATCGAAGTGGGATGAAATGAAAGTGGCATTTTCTGGTGAATCGATTTTATTTAAAATGTTGCTGTCCATATACTCCATATCCCAGGCATTTTCCCGTCGTAAATATGTATTTGCA
>NW_027104711.1:125704-145213 GCF_000696795.3 Halyomorpha halys | reverse complement strand
TTTTTTTTTTTTTTTTTGTGACAGCACATACACACATACCATTTTTGATCATTGGCTATTTGAATGCAGTGGAACCCAAAACGTTTATTTCCGTCGAAAACTCAAATTAAAAATTAGTTTATCCATTGATAATAGCAATCAGGGAATACTAGTAAAACGAATATTATAAATAGTATATACTAATACCATAAACAAAAACGTTCTAATAAATACTAACGAGAACTGAAGGCTGTACGAAGCTTCCAACTAAAGCACGCTAAACCGATGCTTAACGGATTAAGTCCGGTAAAAAATTTAATTAAAAACGTAACGAAAGTAACGCAACGAATAGTGGACTCCCTAATTAGCTTGCAGGACCTTCCTACCGAAGCAAGGGTTAAAATATTTTTTTAAATTTTATATCGAAGAACAAGACAACTAATTAATCAATGTATTATTTGTTACTTTATAACAAAAAGTAAATGCACATACATTTGTTATGGACATCAGAAAAATATTTTTTGATATTCAACGTAAAACTTTTAAGAAGCCAGTTTTAGTTAATTATAAATACCTTAATTTATTCTGTTTAATCAACCGTAGGAATATCCTGTGTTTTACGATAATGCCCTATGGCACAACCAGCCAGTGTATTGGTATTTGTATTTGGTGGGGGGGAGGGGTGAGGAACTAGTTCGGCAAGTCGGTCTGGGCCCTGTTTCATAATGAAAGCTAATAGTATTAGTTCATAGTATAAGGGTAGAAATTAGTGTTGTAATAATACTAATATTTATTTTTTTCATGATAGGGATGACTATTATAGGAATTAAAAAATACTAAAGTACAAGTCACTATTGTACAAGTCTGTGTAATTGAATTAAGATAAATCTACAAGACTAATAGTATTAGTTTGTACTTTATTATGGAAATGGGCCCTGGTGGTCCTTTTTCCCAGCCCCTGGTTGCGACCAGAGTAGCCGCCGCGAACTAACCAAGGTGGAAACGTCAAGATTCATATACTGCCCCGAATGGGAATCGAACCCACAACGACCCTAATCACAACGAACTGTGATTCCTTTTTTAAATCCTGGGTGGTTCATAGTGGTATAGATTTTTGTTTTCTGTAAATATTCTTGAAATGAAAGACCTTATTAGGTATTCCATTTCAAGTCATACTTCAATTTAAGTGAGGAGAGTATTGTATTATAGTTCTTGATAAGGGAAATGTTTTAGAATTGCTCCGCTCCTATGAGGCGTAGCTTTCCTACGCTAAGGTCTATCTAACACTAAAAGATTTTTTTTTTTTTTTTTAAAAACCTAGGCGGGTTGACTTTTATTTCGTAGCAGTCCCACATAATGAAAACTTGACTCTCAAACTCTCGTTAGAATAGGCAGGATAATCAACCCTCTGCATGTTAAAAATTGTGAGGTGGGAGATAAACTTAAAATAAAAAAGTTCAGTGTAGTTTAGGTGTAGATCTAGTTATATATATTTATATATGTGTAACATTAACATTTTAACATAACCATTAAATAATGAATATAATTTAATTTTAGATAGATTTGACAAAAGTATATAAAACGACTTATCACTATTAAATAATAAGAGAACTTTCTTTTATAAAGCAGATTTTTTTTTTTAAATTGAGACCGTTACAATTCAAGGTTAGAATAAAATAGGAAAAATTATTAATCAATATTCGTTTTATCTGAAATTTTAAATTTTGTAAAAATTAATACATAATTACGAATTTTGATTATAAATTATTTCAAAGTTTTTTTTTTGTAACTGTTGATTTGTGAAATATTTTATTTTTATAGCAATGTGCTGTAAAATGGGCGACTGCCAGAAACGTAGTTCCAATGATGAAGTCATTATAGAGGATTAATTTCTGCCGAAAGAAAGTAACCCAGATAACTAACTAATACACCTTTGAGCTCTATTATAATGAAAAACCTGAAGCTCACAGAAAAAAAAGAAAATTATCTTAATAACCTACTTCATCACTAGGCCTATCTTGTAGAAATACATGATATTATAATTTTAAACTGAGCTATAGACCTCACTGACAGAATTGTAAACTAGGTACCATATTCTTTCATGAGATCGTCTTCATTTTACCAACCCCTAAAACTCATGAAATATGTTTATCTTTAAAAATGGCGAACAGAGAAATTTTTCAGGCTTCCAGGCAAGTGGGGTTTTTCATTTGCCCCAGGATCTACGAATCTTGTCACAATAACTTCACTGCCTCTACATCATACAACACAAAGTGGAGAAAACCTTTTCATCAGGTACTTTCATATTCAATAGATCTATAATTTTTTTTACGGTAACATTTCTTTATTGTATTTAGACTAGTGTTTAATTAATCTGTTTTAAAACTAATTATATGTGGTTCTAATTACCAAATGTAAATCAATATAAAGTCTACTATACATTATTGAAGAATATTAGCACATGTTTATCATGATTTTTTTTTTTTTTTATAAAATCATTTTGTTTTACAGAATTTTTGAAATAGCCAAGAATACATAATAATTCCTTTAATTCATAATTTTAAGATTACTCTCTATTTTTTAAAATTTATTTTTGATATTTTAACAGAAGGATTTCTCTCTTCAGAAATAACTAAAAAAAACAAAAAGTTAATAATTATTATAAAATAATATTCTTAAAGCTTTTCCAATAAAATATATGATTATTTCTTTCGTGTAACTGAAAATAACAAACAATAGATTCTACATGTCAATGAATAATTATGACATAAAAAAATATTAGAAAATAGGAAACTGAACAAATTGTTTTACTAATTCGATACAAATGTTTTCTTGCGGAATGGCGTTTCCAATTTGGTCTAAGCATTTCGATGACATAACATTATGAATGTGCACAGTGTTGAAAAACAGGAGCAGGGATTTTAAATTAATCCTGAGTTAATAAAAGAGGATAATCCTAATTGACATTAAAAATTTTAATTGAATAAAACTGATTTTTATAAGTGTTATCCTGAAGGATTGAAATAACGTATAATATTATGTTAATTAAACAAACAATTATAAGAATTTCAATGTGAAATTCATTATGAACAAAAGGTCATTATTCGCAACCGTTTGTTATGATTTCCAAGCAATCATTAAATATTAGGACAAGATGAGGTTATTTAAATATTCTAAATTTGGCTTATAAAATATATTGTGTATATTTTTAACATTTATAATGTTATATTTTTATAATACATACTTTTTTCAATATCCCAATTAACTTTGTTAAAATATATTTCTGTTTTCAAAACGAATACGTTTATAATCTGAAATTTTAATAGTAAACAAACTTTGTGCTTCATGTATTGGCAATGCCGAAAATAAACTAATAAAAACAGAAGATGCAAGCTTAAAAATTCAGGAATAAAATTAATTTAAAATTTTAATATATTATATTTCTCTCTCGTATTTGCCTCATAGGAATATGGTCTAAAAGTTGAATAGATAAAAGATGCGGTTTTGTATATATTTTTAATCTATTGTTTCAATAATGTTTAAATTTTGATTGATATAATTTATAGCTTATTATTTATTTGTTATAATATTATTACATTAGAATGTAGATTACACATAAATGATTCTCATTGGCCATAAGTGGCAGATTGAATGAATTACACATAAAAACATTCTAGGGAAATAAAGAAAAATTTTAAGGGCTTTATATTGAGTCGATGGTAAAATTAGTCCAGGACTTAACTATTGATAAAAATGCAACCCGGGATCTGTTTTAGCGTTGGTGTAAATGACAGTGCAAGTTTTAATATAAAATTAAGTTTTTGTAAGAACTTTAATCCGATATTATTTATTAAAGTCAACCTAATGATAGAACTACCTAAGATAAAACAAAAAACGTCCCCAAAGGTAAAAAAAAAGTTATAAAAAATAAAGGGGTATATTTTATGTATTAAATAAATACAAAATAAGATAAGTTATATTGAATTATAAAAAAATAAATAAAATAAACTCTAAGATGGCCACCGGACCTTCTAATTTAAATTAATGCTTGAAGTACCACCAACGTGTATCGTTGATGACCTTAAGGTTTTACGCACAAAAGCCCCAACCAACCACCAACGTGTTCCTTCCTAAGATTTTCAAGAGTAAATGGAACATTCCACATATTTACTTATTGTATTTATTAATAGTACAGTTAGTTTTACTATGTTCATTTTGTTTATTCTTCTGTTTGTATATATTTTAAAAGTTTTTTTTTATTCACTTATTTAATTTATTTTATTTTATTTTAGTATGTATGAGATCATTTATCACTATTACCTGTTGCCCACAACTGCGTGGCAGATTGTAATATCTATCAATAAATAAAAAGTATTAGTTTATTTTAAAAAATAGTACAGTTGTAAATTACATTAAATAAACAATAAAAAAAACTTAATAATTATTTTCGGCCAAAAAACATATCAGAGGCTATCTGAATAGAGGAGTAGATGAAAATAAAGTTTAAGGAATCTATGTAATATCGTGGTGGATAAAATATCATGGGTTGTTTATTATCATCTATCGACACATTAAGGAAATTAAATAATATTGTCCCCTCGGTTAGAAGGGATATTCTCTTTCAAGACCGGAAGGGTAGTTTTTAGATACTGAAGGGTACTTGGACAGGGACAACTTCTGATATACAAGGACCCAACAAGTTTAGGATATGATCTTTCAATGCAAAGCAGTATATTATTGATATGTTTGAAGATTATATCATTATTTCCATTTTGTGTTCGGTAATGTCCGGTCACACATTGACGATGTGTACCTTGACCAAACTTCAGCGGTCAGTATATATTCTCTACCTCAATTCTGTCCGGCAGTTAAGATAGCAGAACTACCTTAGAGCTGTTCTGGGGGTAGACATCGACCGAAACAGGACATCCGATCACATAATATGGTAGCCAAAGATATGCTGCAGGTAAAATAAAACCATGTAAAAGAAAAATGCCTAAAATTTAGTTCGTTAGCTTGCCTTAACAAAAAAAAAATCCACTAAGTAATAAAGTACCACGATTCTTTACCCACACATTCATAGTAACACAATAAATTTTGTAAGAAAAATAAAAGAATTTTATCAAGGTGAACAACAGATGTTCGAATTCATTAATTTTATACGTAATTCTTCATGGATTTTCAATTAGTCGGGTCATTTTCACCTTAACAGATCATTTAGTACCCTTAAGTAACACTAATGTATAGAGTAAAAAATAAGTAAACAATAGAATAAACTAAATTTAAAAAAAAAAAAGAGGGAGGGCTTAATAACTGAATATTGAAATTTCATAAATTAAGATGTCTGTCATTATGTCATTGAGTTTATCTAAAACCACAATAACGAGATAAAAAAAAAAGTTTACACTAAGCAGTTCCTAATGTTTGAATAGTTCTATAATAAATGAGAAAAGTATTTATAATAAAATCTAAACTATAAAAAAGCAAATAGATTTTTTAGGGAAAAAAGTAGCAGTTCTATTAAGAAACTCAAACAGAATTAGAATTCATTAATTTAATTTAAATTGTAATAATTATTTGTTTATTTAATTTCCTCATTCTTCTATGTAATAATGATGTAATGTTTCCTTCGACAGAGCTATATTCAGGAATTTCTTTATTGAACCATCAGTGTTCAGTAAAGAGATTCCTCTAGTTTCCTATTAGAATGCTTATCCTTACGGATTGTGCCTTCCTATGTCTTCCTTGTTATTCTTCTTGGTCTATCCTCGTCCACCTTTGTTTCGTAAATGATCTTCACTAATCTGTCTTCTGCCATTCTTGCAACATTGCCGTCTCAGTTGTGTTTCTTCGATATCTTTATCTACCCTAAATTCCAGAGTTGACCACATTGTTAAATTTCGCATTCAGTCTTTTCTCGTCTTTCCCTCTTCTCAAATGCCACAGCTCCACAGCTTGAAGCGGGGTCAAAATCACAAAAAGGTCCTTTTATTAATTACTACTTTTGTATTTTTTGGTAATTTTTTTCCTCAGTGAAACCTTTCTTCGCTTGTGGCTCAGGTGGTTGAAACGCAGGTCTTAGCAGCATGAGAACTGCGCTCGGCGCCGGTTTGGATTCGGCCTGGATGGTTGACTTTTCGCTTTAAGTGGCGGTTCCACAAAATTAAAAACTTAACTCCCTACCGTGGTTAGAACAGATTGGTAACCTCTAGATAACAGAAATGACCAGTAAGGGAGTAATAAAATAAAATACCGATAAACATATTATCATTAATCCTCAATGCTCCTTACTTTATCACAAATAAAATCATACATAAAGATCTTAATGTTCCCTATGTAACCGATCAAGCCCGAACCAGATATCACTCCTTCCATTATAAACTCCCTAACCACTCATCAAACCCCTCTAACCTTGCATCCTCTTCCATTCCTAACAATCCTCCCAGGCGCCTGAAAGGAAGATGGCCACGAGACCAGCTAATGGTCATTAGTAAAATGTCATTAGAGTGGTACCAATGGGTAGTTGCTCTACACGCCTGTAACACTCGATTTTAACTAAGACCATATTTACTAAATGTGTTATGTAATATATAGTTGTAAATTTCAATAAAGTTATTAATAAAATTAAATATTTTCAAAAATATAAGGTCACTCGAGTTGGTGTGAGTGCCCCAAGCTTTTTTGTAATTTCATTTTGTAATTATTTAAACTAATAAGATTTACTTATTTCATTGGTTGGTTTGTAAATTTGCTCGCTAGTTCTATAGTTTTACTTATTTTACTATCTATCCAGGCATATTCGTTCAAGGGGATTCACTGGTATTTAAAATTCCTTATTTGGTTTAAGCTTGGATCACTTTTACAACTCGATTCTCCTGTTAACATTCTTCTTAAGCTTGCATTATATTTATATTGATATTTTCTAATTCTTCTTCTAGAATCCGCAGGTCAAATAAAAAATTTGCAACTGTTTGCAAATACTAATGGAATAATTACATTGAAAACATTAAACGAGACAGATAGTACCTAAACAAAGCTTAAAGTAGAATATTAAAATTTAAGGATCTGATTTTAAAATATTGATTTTTATTATATAAAATAATAAATGTTTACATTTCAGTTATAGCAAAATATCATGAAAGAGGTAATAGAACAAATATTCTAGTTTAGACATTTGCAATCTCTTCCATCGCCTATCCATTCTCTTCAAGGTCGTATCATTATTGGGCAGGGCCTCCAGAAACGAAGTTACACAGATCGCATATTGGACTATCAGGGACAGAGGCTGATCTCACTTTGCAATTCAAATTGCCAGCATTCAAACTGCATATGCCATTGCTCTAATTATTCAACCAATGGTAGAGCACGGCCATCAGATATGTTTGGAAACATCCAATCTCTTTGAGGCCATGTTCGTTCATTCTATTAATTTCAACAAGTCACGGCATATATTGATACCTTTAATTGATATTTAGATTCAATCGATAGGAATCCTAATTGTCATTGTGGTGAACTAAATGAAAATTGTCCATTTGCTACAGCTTAACAGTGCCTATAGTAATGGGTTCCTATTAACTAAAGCAAAATAACATGAGGTAACTGTACAAATATTATTTAACTGAGTAATAATACAATATATCAGTTTAAAATCGTAAATATAAAGTTGAAAATAAGTATGAAAAAGACAAAAAAAAAAATTCAAATCCATTCATTTTAAACTAATCTTACGAATCTAACGTGGTTTCCTGTATTTTATTTTATTATTAAAATTTTGTTTATGCATACGGCTATGCATAGCCTGATTATTTTCAAATAAACAATTTTACTAACTGATTTTTATTCAATACAACGTAAAAATTATGTAAGTAATATAGAGTGACACTCAGTGATGATATTCGCAATATTTAAAACAGGGTTTGCTTACAGAAAAGTTTTCCATAACAATTTATTTTTTCGCTGAAATGGTAAATTAGTGTAACATTAGTAAAAAGAACAAAAAAAAAAACTGACCTTAAAATAGCCGTATAAATAAAAAAAATAATTTACTACTAAATAATTCAAAAACACTATCCAAATTATAGTCTCAAAACATTTATTTCATTCACACGTCCAACGTTTCGGCCAATTCGGCCATCTTCAGGGACAATCTTAATTTACTATGAGACATAACCCTTTTAAAAAAACTCCATACAGGCTATTCTGCCCAGGTCAAAATATTTACATCTAATATGTCAAAAATACAATAAACACCTAATAAGTCAAAAACATAAAAAACACAGTCAAATTATTTCTCTTTTACCACAATTTATACACTATATATTATAACCTCACTTGTAACCTAAGAGGTTACAAATTGCCAGTCTCAAGAAAGAAATTTAAAGATTATAAAAAAAAAAAAATAAGTTCACAAATTTAAGTCAGTTAAAATGTAACATAGCTTATACATATATATAAAAGAATGTTCAAAATGGTTTATTTTGTACATATATTAATATCTTCCATTCAAAATATTAAATACATTTATAAAAAATATTTTTTTAAAAGAAACAAACCAATTGATAAATGTTAAGCGCATTTAACTAGTTTCAGAAAGTTTTGAAAATTTTAACAACGGGTTCCACTGAACCTACTGAATATCACCACTGGTAATACTGATATTTTATACTATATATTAATAATATAGAAAGTATTATATCATAAGTATAATATGTAATTAAGGACTAATATCATAATTATTAATTAGAATACATTATTTCATTTCCAGAATTTTTACTTCTTTTTGGATATTCCCAAAACTGCCTCAATCTTTGGATCTAATAAATTTAACAGGTACTATTAGGTACCTAGGTAGGTAATAGGCATTTTATACATTCAATTAGTCAGATTTGGTAGGTAACCATTAAATTAATCTCGGGTGGGTCAACATTACCCTACATAATCTGATTTAGAAAATGCATCTGGGATAAATGTTGATGGAAAAGGCTACTCTTTTTTTTTCAGTTTTCGTGTAATAGAGAGATAATCGGAAAGTGGCGAAGGCAAACACAGGTGACAAGAAGAGTGAAGACCTTTGTGAGGGTTTAACCCGAATACATTAAGTACGGACAAGATAGTCTTTTCGATACATTTACTCCTGACCGATACATGTCCGGCCTCCGTAGACATTTTAACACGTCCAGTTTTTACAAGTTCAATTTTTTTCAGAGATCTTACTTATATTTCATAACAAAAGAAGATGATATAACTCAAAATAGGATCACAATTTAGGGTGTTGAAAAGTCTAAATTATTATCCCATTTTTTAACTTAAACAGGTCAGAAAAAAAAACAAATAAAAAATTATAATATTCATTGTCTTCTCCTATAAACGAACTTTTTTTATTATTTTATTTTTTTTATAAACGAACTTTTTTTGGTATACTTTACTGGAAGTGACTTTTGATTTTTTTATCAACTTAAACTCATTTAATACGACAAATAATCGTTTTTTTCTTCTTTTTTTTTTCTAAAATTATGTACAGATTGTTTGTTCTCTGCGTTAAAGGCGCATTGGCAAGAACCCATGAACACGTGCCTAGTATATATATTTTTTATGATACAATATCACCAAAAAAAGGTTCATTGAAATAGCACGTCTGTTGACTCCCCTTGTGAGCAGAGAGAACTAAGATAAACGAAATTGACTTTGTAGTCATAGGAAAAAAATAGAGTTTAAAGGTGATTATTGTTAATTAAATTTCAATTTAAAAATATTTATTCTTTTTTTTAAGGAATTATAAGGCTCTAATTGGACATTTTAAATTCTGTTTGTTGATAATATATAAAAATTATTAGAGGTTATTAGTTATAAAACCAGGTTTAATACAGTGATTACTTAATAAAAAAATTAATTTAATATTTTTGGTAAAGTATAATATAATATTTTATATTGAGAGTAAACTATAATAATGAAAAACGGGAGACAAATACTATGAAAGAGTATGTGAGATGAAACCTAATTAAGATTCCCATTGACGTAAAGACCTGTTAAACCTCCATTTATGAACAATCAGAATACATCAGGGTCTAGTTGGTGAGAGAACTTTCCCAACTTCCAGTAGCTCCTCTTGAATTATGACCAGTTATAAGTCCCCAACTTCATTTATTGTTAATCTTGCGACTTATTTTCGCCCTGAGATCCGTTGCGAGCTTGAACTTACTAACTTAGCTCTTACCCTTTAGATATGAACATTGTATAATGCTATCTTCAGTTAATTTGCTGTAAAATTACTTTATATGAATTTCATTCTAATTTAGTGAGTATTTGTTACTAATATCGAATAATAAGAGAAAAAGAAAAAGAAATCAACTCAAAAAATCAGAACAATAATTACCATTGGCAAACTTATATATATTGATTGTATTTTTTCATAATTTTTTTTAAACTATTCTCTGTTTCTTGTAACTTTTATATATAATCCTAGTTATATCAAACTTAAAAATACCAAATTTTTACCAACACTATGCATTTTAAAATGCGTTGGGCGACTATTTTATTCCTAAATTTAATTTTTCTGAATTATATTTTATTTTATTTATTTTTTATTTCTTCTTGTTTTTCTTTTCTTTTTTTTTTGTTTTAAACATTAATTTCGTGAATAATCAACCAAAAGTCTTAAAGCATGAGTAAAAATCAATTAAAGTATAAGAATGGACAATTTAAAATAATATAATTAGAAAAACGGTTATTTAATTCCGTGGAGGGTGAAATTGCATAAAAATTTACAGGAAAAACAAATATAAATAAATTGCATATATTTTTTTCATAATTTTTTATTTCTTCGAACCTGATTTCTAAAACATTAAATAAAAATTTTAAGGTGTAAAAAATGAAAACTTAATAATAATGGTAATTTTAATAAAAAAATATAATGTAAATAGTTATTTTATTCAGAGAATTATATCAAAATTTATAGGAAGAAAAATTGTGAATTCATTGATATTGGAAGATTAATTCAGAACAAGATACAAACATTGGAAAATATGATAAAAAAAAATTAAAATAGAAATAAAAAAAGTGTAAACACGTTTCTCTTTTTTATACTCTTTCTATTTTTATCTAATAGTTTTATCATACTATACAATGTTTGTTTCTTGTCCTCATTTATACCTCAATTGTTGGGCAAAACTTAGGTTACTGGTAAACTTTTTTTTTCTATTTTTGTGCCTTTCTTATCACCATCCGGACCAACTTCCTGCTACCAATAAAGTAAAACATTTTTTAAAAATATTTTTTCGAAACACTTAAATCTAATAAATAATCGACAAGACATCTTGAAGCATAAAAATAACTAAACAATAATAATGAAAATTAAGAGGATGAAAAAAATTTTTTTTTAGGGTTCATTCTAGTAATTATTTTTTGTTAGGTTAATTTCAGGAAAATGCTCATTAGTCATATTCTGCCAGTTAAGAAAATTTGAACTACCCAAAAATGTTATAATACATAATTTTTTAAATTTCATTTATGCACAGCTAAAAAAAAAGGATGGGTAAATAGTTCATAAAAAAAAAACAGTTAAAATAATAATCAAAAGTATTTCGCTTGATCAATAAACAAAAATAAATATTTTATACATTTTTTGTTTCAACTTTGTGTCTAAGACATTCTTAGGCCCAAAGCAATAACATATGTTTTATCTGAAACTACAACACATGTAAAAAAAAAAATAAAATGTTTGTAAATAATATATGGAAAGTAAATAAAATTTATTGGTACTACTTTTGTTTCTTAACAAAAAATTATTAATTTTTTTTTTAATTTTATCATTAATATCATATTACCTTCACCTCATCGATACACCTTAAATTTATCACAGCCAAATTTCAAAGAAAACATAAATAGATAAACACGAAAGGAAAGGTTACAAAAAATAAAATAAAATTATATAGCTAAAGACTAGTATTAAACAATTTGAAATAGTATGGTGTATCACTTAAGGCAGCAAGTTTTACTCTCGAAAAATGGCATAATTTTTAAAAATATGGTAATACCCTAATAATTATTAGCTTCCACTAACCTATGAATTTGCAAATATTGAAACTTTTAGAATTTCAATAAAATGAATATAATAAATACAATTCTAACAGAACTAAAGTTTAATAATTGTAATATGTTAAATAAAATGATTATTAATGAAATATATTCCAAAAACGAGGTTTTTGAAGTAAACAATACAGTATTAAATGAGTATGCTAATCTTTAACAAATTATAAATGTAATATTTTGCAAAATTATTTGTGAATCAAATAAACAATTTCAAATTGTTGTTTGCTTGTTCTGTATTCATATAATTGGGCAAATTTTAGCTGTATCTTTTTGTATCAAATTTCATGATCTACAAAAACTGATTAAAAGAAGGACTGAGTAAATATAACCGCATATAATCGAACCAAAAGTTCAAGAACAAAAAGAAAACGTAAACAAGAAGAAAATACAATGATTTTCTTGTTTATTACAGAGATGGAGATAGAGAAGTTGGTATCCCATCTAAATATATTTTAGAACAACAAGAAAATATTTAAAAATAGACAAATGGTTGAAAATAATCGAGAATTTGAAAACCTAGGCTTGTACAAGCTGCATTGCATGAACTAATTCAATCATTGGAATATATTTTATTTTGAGTTAAGGGTAATAAACAACTCTACCAGACATATCAATATTTAGTGTTATTATTAATTATAACATTAAAAGATTAAAGTATATATTTAAGGGCGAATGAAATGTATCCAGAGAGTACAACATGGGAGGTTTGGGATAAACTACTCTCTTGGAGAACACATGCTTGAGAGGCAGCTCACTATTTTATGAGGAACATTTACCTGTCATGATTACGAAATCCAAACACTTTGAGGAATATATGTCTGTCAGACTCTTGGTACATTTTATGAAAACGTTCTGATGGACAACTGGAACTATGATAGCCGCTGGAATACTTTCCTAAAACCGACATAGCTGCATACATGAGCTAAACTATCAGCAAAATAATATAACATGCTTCTCAGACATATGTTCTGTTCAAAGAGTTAAGACAACGAAGATTATCCTCATAAAAGTTCTCTCAGAGATATAGTAAGACCGCTGGTCTCAAAAAACCTATTGGATAGAATTGACAATTGGTTTCTCGTCTTATAAATATTATTAAATACAAAGAAATATGTAAAATTGAGTTTGAGAAGAAGCAGACACTCATAATGAAGCTGTTTTGGGACAATGTATTGTTTGGTGAAAGAATTACGGGTTGGAGATATTATAAATTAACATCCTATCTAGCTTAGGGTTTTAAGAAATTTGAAGCCAAAAATTTAATAGCTTGCTGCAACAAATATGAAGTGAATCATACCAGCAATAACTATGTAGGTATGCTTATATTTTTAAAAAAAGAAGTGTTTTTGGAGGGTTGTTCCTTCCAGAATTTCTATAGTTATAAATGAATGATATATGCGTTTATGGTTTAACATTGAAAACCTATCGGAAAAAGAAGTAAACATGAACCTTCTAGTATCTAATGAAGATGTCGAGATCAATGTCAACATTTTTAAAGAAAATTTAATAAACGATAAAATTTTTATAAATAGCTTCAAGAGAATCGATAAACTTCAAAGCCTTCACCAGGAGGTGAAGATCAAAGGATATCCGTTAAAAGATTGAAAATTAATAATATTATACCACAAAAATCTGAAATTGTTTATTGATTCATAAAATAATAAACATAAATAAATAAAAGATATATGCGCTTAGTGTCTAGTGATAAAAGCTTCGAAACAAATCGCCCGAGATGCTCGAAATATTTAGGGTGCTCCTAAAGTCTCTACAGAACTCGCTTATACTATTTAGAATATGCACGCGTATGTCAAGTTTGGATAACTTAACAGTAAATTGTACCTAGCTCCTCAATCATTCAGAGCTGGTTTCTAATAATACTTGAAATCAGTCCGTTAGTTTCGTTTATATAGATATTTTAAAAAATAAAATAAAATTTATATTATACAGATTACGTTCCTTTTTTTATTTTCCTGTTGTGATGAATTCGGAAACTATATGTTATAACTTCAAGACAAAAACTGGAGCTCACGTTACCTAATAATATGTATATGAAGGCACTTAACATGAATGAGGTGAAG
Organism: Halyomorpha halys; assembly: GCF_000696795.3. Classification (NCBI taxonomy): domain Eukaryota; kingdom Metazoa; phylum Arthropoda; class Insecta; order Hemiptera; family Pentatomidae; genus Halyomorpha; species Halyomorpha halys. Next base: position 131,069 of record NW_027104711.1, on the reverse strand, counting down.
GCAATAAAATTTAACTTATTACAATAAACAATTTTTAAGAGAATTAAAACATAAAAAAAAGAAGATAAATTAAAAGAACGGTCAGTTGGAATGGCAGTAAAATCAAAGATGAACGTTAAGAATGGTAGAGCAATACTGGTAGATTACCGAAAATCTTTTGAAGTCTTATCACTCATAGTTGGAAGATGTAATACGGAGGGGTAACTGCCAGTACTACATACCTTGCGTTTCACTTTGGTCTTGCGGTCAAATGCCATAATATTGGTCAAACAGGCTTTTCAGTTATGAATTTTTTTTGGTTTTTGGACCGATTGGTGCTTTAATTTTATATTCCCTAAACTCTTTTATTTATTAAATTATTTCGTTTAACTTATCTATTCATAGAAGTATTTCTTTTAACTAACGTTTTTGTCTTGTTTTTTTCCTAAATCTACATATTTATTTTTTTTAATTTATTTGTTTCTTTGTATAAACTGATCTACTGGGATGACTATTATGCCTGGTTGTCACTTTACATTACTGTCTGATGATAAATTTGTTATACGGATCGGACGTGGATAGCGGATCACAGAAAAGGGGAAGTCTGAGAGTGTGAGATAGAGAGAATGAAATTGTTAAATTGGTAAAGAAATAAAAAAAAATAAATAAATGGAGTAAAATAAAATATTTGTATTTAGTATTTGTAGTATTTAGATTTGTAGGCGATTATTAATTGTGAAGGAATAAGAGGGGAAAAATGTATTGTTATATCATATGAATATGTATATATCATATACATATATATATATATATTATATATGGATTGATTGCTATGCTTACTATGCTTACTACTTAAGGAGGCCTTCGTGATTGAATCATCCTGGCTTTTGAATGATGACTGAACTTCCCCCTCCCCCCTTGCTTTTGAATGAGATATCTCGCTTTCTCTAACTAATAATCCACTTGTTGGGAAACGCAAATGGGAAGTTAAAAAATTATCTCAAGAATCTTATAGAGTGGCAGAGGGAGTTAAGGCGTCGGTCTTAGCAACCTGTGAACTACAGCAGCGCCAGCTCAAATACGGTCAGAGGAAGGGTGATATTTATTTCATGCCAGTCCAATAGGATGGAGACTTGAATAAGACAACATGGGATAGGTGGGCTACCTATAGATAACCCCCCACCACCTGTATGCCAGAAATGGACTGACAAGGGATACTATAAAAAACAAAAAAAAAACTACATGAATGAATAACCTTCAGGTTAACGAGGCTCTAAAATAAGATGAGATATTCCAAAACGTAAAGAATTTTTAATAAGTCTATGTTTAGAAAACATTTCAAAAATTGTAGATTTCACTGTTGTTAGAATTAACAAAGACTTTCAGATAGTAAACATAGTCAATGAAATAATGAGAAAAATAAGCAATTAATATTTTGGATTAGTACAATTAATTTCAGTTCTGAGATCATTTCATTTACCATCAATAGGGCTTGGAACTTGGTAAAACTGTCAGAAACACCTTTTCTGAAGAACAACTCTCAACTCGGCCCAACTTGAAGGACCTTCTTCAAGAGTTGGTTACCTTAAAGTATTTCACAACAAAAAGCTTCCCCCGGTCAATAAGGTGAAGTTAAACCGAGTTTAATATTTATTTTATTTTTTTAAAGTATTGTAATCATTATCATCATTATTCGTATTTTTTATAATTAAATACTGATTAATTTACTTTTAAATAAGCAGAAATAATATCAACAAATTATCCTAATTATATTTTAGTTTAGACTACTTCATATAAAAATTTCCGTAAAAAATAAAAAAAAAAATTGATGAAAACATACCGCTAAAATTTATGGAGAGTCTTGAGTGTAGTCATAATGCTCAGAGCTACACCTCTCCCGGGTTAATTATTTTTAATTTGTTGGGTTTTCGTTGCACGTTTATTTATTTATTTTTTTAAGGTAAATATAAAACTTTTTTTTTACTAAAGGGCTGTTAATTGAAGCAGAAGAAAATCACGATATAGTATAAATTGAAAATAAATTAAATAAAAAAGAGGCAGGGGTAGATGTGAACGACTTTATGAGGTTCCTTTGAGATGACGGAGACAGCCACCTGTTGATACGGAGCAATGAAGTCAAACATGACCTGTACCATTGTGGGCAGCCTTTATCATTAAACAACACGAAGCTCGGGCCGCAGCCTTTGTTTAGGTCACCCATCTCATTATCCCTCAAACCGTAATTAGATACGGCTTAATCAGGCATTTGAGGGCTCATCATGAATTGTTGGCTATGCATAATCCCAGAACCATTACTGGATAATCCCATCTGTCACAAGTCCTGGTTTTTGTTTTCATCTGGAATAGGGAAAATCTATGAAATGTAACTAGAAATATGTGTAAGTAGGGAACGGTTGAAATTTTATTTCCACAATGTATTTTACTTTTTTTTTGAGCGATTTTATTTTATAATTTATATGAAAAAAAATATATAACGGGCACTAAAAGAAAAAAATAACCAAGATCTGTGCAATAGAATTAAAACACTAGGAACCTTGAATTCTTGAAATTTTATTTACCCACTGTTTTTTTTTATCTTCGAGTTTAATTTTATAACCTATATGAGGAAAGATATATAAAAATAAATAAACGTACCTATAAAGAAAATAAAGATTCTAAAAGGTTTGTGATAGAACTTAATATCTGGGAATACGGAATTTTATTTACACCTTTTTTTTCTCAGTGATTTTATTTTATTATATTTATGAATAAAAACCATGTAGAAACAAACAAACGTGCATGAAAAGAAAAGAAAGGTTTTAAGGAATATGCAATAGAATTATAATTATGGAATTTTTGTTTGCACTTTTTTTTTAATGAGTGATTTTATTACATAATTTATATTTAAAAAATTATAAAAATAAATAAACGTGCGTAAAAATAAAATAAAGTTACAAGATCTATGTGATAAAATTAGAGATCTGAGAATATTAAAAATTTTATTTGCAATTTTTTTTTTAATAAGTGATTTTATTTCATAATCTTTTTTTAAATATAAAAATAAATAAACGTGCATAAAATAAAATAAAGTTACAAGATCTATGTGATAGAATTAGAGATCTGAGAATAGTAAAAATTTTATTTGCACTTTTTTTTTATTGAGTGATTTTATTTCATATTTTTTTTTTTTTTTAATAAAAATAAATAAACGTGCATAAAAATAAAATAATGTTACAAGAGCTATGTAAAAGAATTAGAGATCTGAAAATATTAAAAAATTCATTTGCAATTTTTTTTTAATAAGTGATTTTTATTTCATATTTTTTTAAAAATATAAATCTATGCAATAGAATTAGAGATCTGAGAATATTAAAAATCTAAATGAAAAAAACTTAAAATTTTATGCCATAGAATTCAAGGAATACTGAGTTTTTTGTTTTATTTCTTCAGAGATGCAAAAGTCTTTTTATTTTAGCAATTTGACAGAAGGTGGCAAATATTTTTCTCTATATTGTCTCGTTTTCTTTACATTTTGTTACCATCTTTCCCTGAAATCAGCTATTATGGTTCATTTTATTGATTGTGAAACCTTCGACTGATTCATTAGTGTATAAGCAATTAAGAATAAAATCACCATATATAGTATTCCAGATTAGTGGATGCACACAGCAAGGAGAAGAATCAGTCCAGTCACGTCCAACCCATTTTGCTTAATTGATTGGACGTGACTGGATCGTTTTGACTTTCTTAGTGTAAGCTCACATTTATAATTTTTTAAATTCACAAGAATGCTTATAAGATTAGATTAAGTACTTTACAAATAACATTTTTTTTTTTTTATTTAGTTGAGTAATTGATTTAAAATTTTTACTAAACCTTTTTGAATCAAGAAGAAAAAGAACCATGGAATCATGAAAGAATTGGTTCCTATTATACGTGGACATATGTATTCCCACAATTACTGCACTATTTTCCAAACTATCGCCCTGTAGTATTTTTTAATAGCAAAACCTGTTCAAATATAATTGTCTGTTTATTTACATTATTATTATTCTTAATTTCATGATGGTGACAATTAATTAATTATAATATCTTGGAAAATTTACACCAAGTTAGGTTAAATATAATAGTTTAAGTGCAATAAAATGTAATAAACTTTCTGTTATCATAATTGGGAACAAAAAAAAAATATTCAAGTGTGTTATAATGCCCTTTCTTATAAAATTAAAACAAAGCAAAATATTCTTAGAAAATTAAGTAATCACACTTATCTTAATGTGTATTCATGTAGGATATAATTTTTTGATAATTTTCAATAGGTTTTTGAATGTTTTAAACGATTTTTTTTTTACTTTTAATCACGGAGATTTACTCAGAAGCAAAAAAAGGAGATTAAAAAAAAAAGATGGACGAGAGACGTTTTGAAATTGAACTACTCATATCATACATTTTTAAACACTTCATATATAGAGATAGGAGATCTGAGCACGAACTCATCAAAAGCTTTTTGTTTTTTTATTGAGGGACTCTTCAATAATTCTCGGGGAGATCTATTCTGGTAACTCTTCAAGCTTTACAGTCAACCACAATTTCGATCTCTTCGTACATCATTTCTGGTCTCGAGGTAGCTCATAAAAACTGTTAATAGCTCTTCCTGGTATTTTAATAATTGTGGTATGACTTTTAGAAAGAACAGTTTATATAGATAAGTTTAACATATCTGCAACATTTCAATTTGAATGTATCATGAGCTGAAATCCTAGATACAATTACGAAGTAAGGAACTCTACATTTTGCAAACAAAAATAGTACAACAATAAATTCATCAGAATGCACTGTTAACTAACAGAAGAATCATTGTGGACCCAGTTAATATAATTGAAACATGGATAAAAACTACATGGTAATTTAAAATTTTCTTTGATTTTAGTATTAACGAAGTAATGAATTTTGCCTAAATATGAAGAGATAAAAAAACCTTTCACATTATAAAAATTAATCTTATGTATAGCAATAATTAATATATTTTAGATATAAAAGCCCCTAACAAAAATGACTAAGTATATCCAGCCATGCATAAGAAAAACATTTTTAAAATATCAACAAATATTTCAATGGCTTATATAGATGGAAGTATATATTAATAATATGACTGTGATAAAAAGGATTATGACTGAAGATGTCCAATGAACCAAGGCTGAAACGTTCCAGATATGTTAAATTTAAAAATAGAACCATTACAAAAATTTGTATTATTACACAGTTTTACATTAAAAAATTGTGGGCGTAATGTAGTTCAAATGGGTTTTCCTCAATAGTTTTAATTAATATTTAATAATTAAACATGAATCCCACTAAAAAGAAATACATAAACAAAACTATATAT